>NC_071258.1:31313702-31448702 GCF_023375685.1 Ictalurus furcatus | reverse complement strand
ACTGCTAAAACCTGGGTAATCTTTCTGTTGTAAAACTTCTAATAGAGAACTACTAAAAATCTCACCGATAAGTACTCCCAGAGTGAAAGGCGTCAGCTTTTTGAAGACAATCGAGTTTGTTGGTTTGTTTCCTTGGAATACCTTTAAACAGAGAGACGTTCGTTAAAAACGTGTGTAACAGAGCTCAAACACGCAGCCTAACTGTCGTATTAATGTTTTCTGACCTCTAGCTGAGTATCAAATTACATAAGATGCCCCAATAGTACAGCAAATTAGTACATAGAACATACCTTTAACCCTTTCATGCTTAAATGATTTGAAAACATTCATATTCTTTAGATGTTTTTTTTTTTTAAATATAGATTTATTACTTAAATTGCATATCATATGAATATTCACCTTTTTAAACACTTGTATGAAAAAAATGATGGATTGCCCACGTGTAGAAATAGCATAATATCACGGCTGAGGTGTAAAAACAAGAGCAAAAACATTCAACGTGTTTATAAATAAAACCTGTTAACGTTCAGGTCTGAAATATTTATCGTTCATCTTATCGGCAGAATGATATACATTATCATTTGTTCTGAATCATAAATATAATAAATCTAGCAATATTCTTGACCTGTACAAAATATAAGCAGTTTAAGACTGTTCTATGATGCAGCTCATTTCACAGGTAAAGCAATCTATTTAAAACAGTTTAAAACATTTTAAACGTGTTTTTAAAAAATACATTATTATTATTATTTTTAAAGCACATTCAGACATAAAGATATACCAAACTGCATCGAGAACTAATCTAAATAATGTAGAGGGGAGAAGGACTCATCTCATAAGTGTGCGCAGTACACGTAATGGTTAAGTAATTTGGTACATTTTGTATTGTACTAACTAAACCAAGAGTCAGTTTTACTTGTATAGCACTCTAGGAACAAATCTACCGTATCCATATGAGATTATTCACTAAAACAAAGGTCGGACTGGGACATAAACTGGGTTTGCGAAGTGCAAAGGTGAATTGCGTGTGTATTCTTTTATCTTTATGATCTGTAATAGTAAAAGATTTGAGACAGAGATACAGCTATAGAAAAACTCTCTCTAGTGCAGTGCCTGGTAGCCATGTTAGTTCTGTCTGTTATCTGGTACAAGCCCCTCCTCTTCTTTTTCCCAGAACACATAAAGGGACAGGTTAGACCGTCCATCATCAACACTTTTCACTAGGATTATTTATATTTCTTCAAACAAACACACTAGATGGTTATGTATACTGAAATAATGTCTAGTATAGTCTATAAACGTAATAAAATTGCACACAGCAGTCCATATTCATACCGTGCCCTCCACTAATATCCATGTTCAACGCTCGTGCTATTTTCTTATAGCCACTTCCCATTTTGTGAAGCTCAACAACCTTTTGCCGCACATCACAGCTATATTCCCCGGTCTTACCCATTGATATGAATGATTAAGGGAATTTGGCCTATGTGTTACCTCATATTTATACCCCTGTGAAACAGGAAGTCATGGTTGAACAATTTCCTGTTCCTAGTTACCCAGGTGTACTAAAAAATTTTAAATATCAATGGGAATATACTTCAAATATATTTTTCTCGTATGAATTCAAAAGGGTGCTAATAATTGATGCACACCTATATTTAACAAAGGGTTTTTTTAAAAAAAAAATATATATATATATATATATATGAACCTGTGTTTTGTTTGCAATTGTTTGATATCCGTGAGAGTATTTTTGTGAATTTTTTAAACAAAAGATCAAAAGGTTAAACAATGAAGACAAATTTTTCACAGCCTTCTTGGCTCATATTTATCAAGGGTGCCAATATTAGTGGAGGGCACTGTATTTTAACAACGTCTAATACAGAGTCCTGTCCCAGATTGCCACAAAACTGCATTCTGTGTATTACCTGATTTAACACAACTCACTTCATCTCATTAGCTAATGGCTTTCATGAGTTTAATTGTCTTATTACGAGCTAAGTCAAATTTTCTTCTTTGATTGAAGGAAATGTCCAAATATTCAGCAAAACAATCAACTCCTGTTAGGCTAAACACTGCAAAGAGAAATGACAAGATAATGTGAACATCATCAGATCATCATTAAGCAAAATAAATGATTGATATCAGAAATTCATCGCTGATATCTCTCAATTTATAAATTCAGCTGAAAGTTTCCTTTTTTTTTTCTTCTTCCATATTTCCCAAATTTTACAATTTTATATTACAATCTTGCTGGTCTGATATGAACTTTGTAGGGAGCAGTGTAAGCTCCACCACTAGGGGGTGTGATAAATATCCCCACTACACTAGGGGGCAGTATAGTATACTGTTCTTTATAGACGGTCACTTACTTTATGGGGAAGGATCTTCTCCAATTTCTCTCCACTCATTCCTCCGGCCTCCAGCTCCTTCTTCGCCTCCTCTGTCGTCTTTCCTTTCATCAGAGCTTCGGTCTGGGCCAGGAAGTTAGCAATCAGGATCTACACACACACACACACACACACACATAATCAGGAGTGAACTAATATACTGTATGTGTATAACAATGATATTTTCTCTTTAATCGTACCTTATGGTGTAGGTTGTTTCTGACTGGATGCTGAGTCTGGGCTGGGATGAGGAAATCAGCAGGGACCATACGAGTTCCTACAGAGGAGACAGAAGGATGAAACATTTTTACACACACACAGACACACACACACAGATATACACACACCATGGCTACACACCACACCATGTCTGGACAAATATAGATTGGGACTGAGCAAAGCTTTTAATGCTTGAAGAGATTTAGAGATTTTGACTCTAATTCTGCCTGTGCAGAGAAACTCTGGCTTCTGCTTTCCAAATGAGCTAAAGCGTGTCTGATGATCTTTTTTTGTGCATCCATTGGTTGAAGCCTTACAATATTCTAACCCTGAAGTGCTCCAGTTCTGGATTTGTTAAGCAGCTTTAAGAATGGTCCCCCCCCCCTTCTTCTAATATTATGATATCTCAAAGGACAAAATGTGAGTCTGGTGCCTCTAGAAATATGTATATGTATATGAAATCCGAGTCAGTAGTTACAAACTGAGCTTTGTTTAGGACAAAGTTGGTTAACTTCTCTCTCTTATCCCTCCTAGCCTCAGGGCTTAGCAGGGAAAGTTATTCAAGAATGAGTCCCTGGGATAAGTCTCTTTTATGCATGTCTACAGGGAAGATAGCACCACATCCGTGTTCTCGATCTTGCAGAAGTCACCTTGGTGAATAAGCTGGTAGAAGGCGTGTTGTCCGTTAGTGCCAGGCTCCCCCCATACGATGGGTCCTGTATGGTAGTTCACACATGTGCCGTGGTTGGTTATGTACTTCCCATTCGACTCCATGTCACCCTGGACATGACAAGAGAAGTAAATATCAAATTTATAAATGAAATGTTATACACTACGTGTTATATACTAGTATATCAACTCCATCCATCTATCCCTACCATCCATCTCTGCCATCCATTCATCCATCCATCTGTCCCTATCATAGATGGATGCATGTTATAGATTATATGTTATACACTACGTTATATACTAGAACATCATCTCTGCCACCCATCCATCTATCCCTACCACCAATCCATACCATTCTCTACTACATTTTCTAATTTCCATCATCGATTCCCTACTTACATATCCCAACCATCTATCCATTCGTACCATCAATCCAACCCTAAAATCTATCCCTACAATAAATCAATACCATCCATCCATATCTAAAATCACTCCTACCATCCATGTCTACTATCCATCCATCCATCCATCCATCCATCAATGTCTATAATCCATCCATCCATCCATCCATATCTACCACCCATTTATTACTAATGTCCATCCCTACCTTCTATCCATCCATACCATCAACCATCAATCCAACCCTGTAATCCATCACTATTATCTATCCATCCATCCAACCATCCATGTCTACTATCCATCCATCCATCCAGCCATCCATCCATCAATGTCTATTATCCATCCATCCATCCATATCTACCACCCATTTGTTACTACTGTCCATCCCTACCTTCTATCCATCCATACCATCAACCATCAATCCAACCCTGTAATCCATCCCTATTATCCATCCATCCATCCATCCATCCATCCATGTCTACTATCCATTTTGCCGTACCATGTATCATTCCATCCCTACCATCCATCCATCCATATCTACCACCCATTTATTTCTACTGTCCATCCCTTCCTCCTATCCATCCATACCATCAACCATCAATCCAACCCTGTAATCCATCCCTATTATCCATCCATCCATCCATCCATCCATCCATGTCTACTATCTATTTTTCTCTACCATCCTTCTATTGATGTCTACCATCCATTTATTTCTATTATCCATCCCTACCATCCATCATCAAGTTCCTACCATCAACCATCAACCCTATTATCCATCCATCCATCTATCCATCAAGAAGCTGGGTGTTCCAGCAGTACAGTCAGGCATCCACCTGCTGGAAGTAGGCAGTGAAGCGGTGCATGTACTGGTCGTAGGGCAGCAGACAGTGAGTCTCCGCCTGGAAGAAGTTGATGTACCAGATACCCAGCATGGCCAGCAGAACCGGTGCATTCTGGTCCAGTGGAGCTGTTCGGAAATGAGTGTCCTACAAAATACATTAGCATATACAGGCTGACAATACGGTGTTGTATATTATATATTTATAGTCCTTATTTCTCTACTTGTTAATATTCCTGTAAAAACCATCAAACGGTCATGATTATTTGTTAACATCCACTATTTCTGATCTATTAACTGTCATTCTACTACTTTTATTTATAAAGGAATAAGCACCTACCATCCAGTGAGCTCCGGCTAGGAGCTTTTCAAAGTTCTCATAGCCTAAGAAGGAAAAAAGATGGAAACAAAGTTTGAGTTTTAATAAAACAGTCATATTTTAAACGGTAATTGTTTTGACTTACCAATGTGCAAAGCGATGGATAGTCCGATTGCAGACCATAAAGAATAGCGTCCTCCAACCCACTGCAAAGTAGATGACCTTGTTTAAAAATAACGATAAACTCTACTGTTCTGCATTTCATAGATCTCACTTTTTCCAGCTTCCACCTACGCTACATACTGTTCTTTCGTCTCGATCCTACATAAATAAACATTCCCTTATTGCATAATCTAAACTTTCTGAAAGACTTTTGTTTATAGTTACCAAAGATTTCTACCTTATTACATCTTTCCACCTGTTTAAGTTGCTCAGCAACGACGTGTTTGGAATGACGCTACGAGGCTAATGTAGCTAACGAGGAAGAAAAGCTTATTCACCAAGCTTGCTTTGAATGTCTACCAGGCTCTGTAGAAACTAGGAAAAGCCTACTAGGTTTCATTTTTTTGCCTGTTTGTTTCGATTTGATCCCAGCTTTCAGACACATCCACACAGCTGAGACCTTGCACTTCACCTTGCACTTTAAAACCAGCCTGCTGACCTTTGGAGCGACCCAGCATTGGAGTGACCTCTGCGTAAGATAAGGTTGTGCTGTATTTATAACATGAGGAGAGATTCCGGTTACCATGCAGCTGCCAGTGTGCGGCTCTAGACGCCTACTTCACAGGTCAAACGACCATGCTAAAATAGCCTTTGCATGAGCCTCTTACAGTAAGGCAGGCTCAAACACTCAGCATAGAGATAGCGCATCATCTCACACACACACATACACATACTTACATCCCAGAACTCAAACATGTTCTCCGTGTCGATTCCGAAGTCCTTCACTTTGGGCTGGAGGACAAAAAGCCTGAGGTTACAATTCGGACACAGGGATAGAGTGCATTTAAAACGCCAAAACGGAATGTGAATCGGCGTACCTCGTTGGTAGACAGGGCTACGAAGTGCTTAGCAACAGCAGATTTCTGAAAGAGTGAAAATGTTCAAACGTATAGGTATTTTAAATCACTATATGGTTTCATGAATAAATCTACATACATTTGACCATAAATTGTTCGGTTTCCAGATCGCCGTCCACAAAAGTGCTGTATACTCAGAGGGAACAAGTAATGATGCTCAAAATTCATAACAAGATTCCCCATGAGTCAGGACTCACATCTTTGGCAGCCTGCAGGAACCACTCCTTGGCCGAATCTGCGTTGGTGATGGTCTCTTGAGTGGTGAAGGTCTGAAATGTACAGAAGAAGCTTCAGGTAGATTCACAATATATTCAGGATGATTACTATAAGAGTTGGTCAATCTCTGACGTAAGGAATAAAGCACTTTGTGTACAGTACAGTAAAATAGGGTTAGGGTTAGGGTTAGCATAAAATAACAACCAGTGAAGTGTCGTATTAATCTTGTATCAAAGCAAATGTATCTTTAAATTTATTAAAGAATTACACATCCTACTTTTCATCCATTTGTCGGTACATTCAATGTTGCGGAACGTCCGAGAAACAAGTTAGTTCTTGTTATCACTTAGGATCTAACGCCTAACTAACAAGGATCTAACTTCCCTCACTGTACTATTTTTTATTTTTTTATCTAGCAAAGTTATAAAACATAGCTTGTAATGATGCCAAGAAACCAGATCGCACCTTAAAGTCTTTCCCATGGTGGAAAACTCACCAACAGTTACGTAGCCCTGACATTTATGGTCCTTCCATAAATGTTAAATAAACATCTCCATCATTAATGTTTTCTTCTTCTTTTTTTTTTTTTTTTGCTAAAGAACAACATGATTTAATCCATGTATTATTAGTGTTAGATTATGTGGAGTATCAGGCACTATCTATGAGGAAAAGACATTTTATTAGGTGCTTGTTCAGCCTCAATATTCTTGAAGGGAGCCCGGACTAAATTTGTACGAAGGTGAAAAGTACAGAGAGAAAACTATAAAACTAGAACATGAACCCATGCGTGGAAGAATCTCAAAAGTAATATGATCCGAAACCACCACGAGAGCATTTGCGTACTACAACAAACTCAACCTTATTAGCAAAGCATTTTTAATGGCACATCTTTCTTTCTGCAGCACGAGTTCATCTTAAGAACTATTAACGTCTGTTTAATCGGAGAAGTTTTATCTGAGTGATGATACCTTCGAGGCGATGATGAAGAGTGTGGTCTCGGCATTGAGCGCCGCCAGCGTCTTGGCGATGTGTGTTCCGTCGATGTTCGAGACAAACCAGACACGTGGGCCACCTTTGGAGTACGGCTTCAGTGCCTCAGTCACCATCAGGGGACCCTAAAGAGTGAAGACGCTAACCATAAGCTAGTACATAATGGCAGAAATCATTTGAACCAAAAGTGGGAAGTAACAAAGTGCACTCTGGGTTTAGGAGACCTTCCTGAGTTTACGAGTAGGACGCTGAGAGAACGTTTTCTTTGGGGTTTTTTTTTTCTTCCTAGTCTGAGATTGAAATTTCCAACATATAGATTTATCCAGCTATCACAAATGCTAACTAGACCTTTAAGGCATATTGGTTTAACCCAAGGACTTTGTGCTACATTATGGCACATGTTTTTGCTAAATTGCCACATAAGGACAACATTGCAACGGACAGAACAGGAAAAACAGATCAAGATAAAGCAGATATATTGCATTTACCAGATCAGAGCCTCCGATGCCAATGTTCACTACATCAGTGATGGATTTCCCGGTGTAGCCTTTCCACTCTCCACTGCGGACTTTCTGCAATGAGACATTTTCCCCATTGCATGTGATTATAATTCAGCCAGCAACCTAAATATGACTACTATCCATGTAAAAGTGGTTTACAGACATGACACTCACCGGCCACTTTATTAGGAACATGTGTACACATGCACGTTCAAGCAGTTATATAATCTGCCAGATATGTGGCAGCAGTACAATGCAAAAAAATCATACAGACACAGGTCAAGAGCTTCAGTTAACATTCAAATCAAACATCAAACATGATGCTATCATGGGCACAGACTCGCCGGAACTGGACAGAAAAAGACCAGGTGATTTTTCTGTCCAGTTTGCGTGAGTCTGTGCCTCGGGATAGCCTGACAGGAATTTAACCTGATGTGGTCTTCTGCTATTGTAGCCCATCCACCTCAAGGTTCGATGCGTTGTGCATTCTGAGATGCTTTTCTGCTTACCACAGTTGTAAAGAGTGCTTATTTGAGTCACTATAGACTTCTTGTCAGCTCAGACCAGGCTGTTCATATTCCTCTGATCTCTCTCATCAACAACAAAGTGTCTCAGCCTGCAGACCCTCCACACACAGGATGTTTTTTTTTTTTTTTTTTTACACCATTCTGTCTAAATCCCAGGAGATCAGCAGTTTATGAAATACTCAAACCAGCCCATCTGGCACCAACAACCATGCCACGATCAAACTCACAGAGATCATACTTTTTTTTTCTATTCTGATGTTTGATGTGAAGATTAACTGAAGCTCTTGACATTTACATTTACATTACGTTTATTCGTTTAGCGGACGCTTTCATCCAAAGCGACTTGCAAATGAGAAAAATACAAGCAAAGCGATATATCAAGCAGAGAACAATACAAGTAGTGCTACTAGACAAGATCTATTAATTGAGTTCCAGAAGAAGCAAAGGGCGCAGAGCAGAGGTGTAAGTGCCAGAGTAAGTTTTGTTAGTATTGTGCTGCTGCCACATGATTGGCTGATTGGATAACTGCATAAATGAGCAGGTGTACGGGTGTTCCTAATAAAGTGGATGGTGAGTATATATCAGGTTTTTTCAATTTAGCATGAAACTTCATATTTAATTGAGATGTTTAATGTAGCTAGAACTATATGGATTGATTTGGATTTGGATTCAATTCCATCATCATTAGTGATTGAGTCTTAATCTTTATCCAGGTATCAGTTATAATCACATCTTTAGTTTTATATAAGAAAGCCTCATGTAGCTTCGTGTGTTTCAGCTCGAGTCACAGTGTAGGAAACTCACGTGGCAAAACCCTTTCATCTTCTCAAGGACCTTGTTGACCTCGGGCATGACGTCTTTCCCGTCCACGTTGATGGGAGTGTTCGAGCGGTTCCGCAGAGCAACATGGAGCACAGCGCGACCCTAAATGTAGATTTGTTTGAGACCATCATGTAAAACTACAGGACCCCCCCTAGCTTCCTCTGATGTCTGATTGTATTCTGTATTCTTGTGCTGAGGAAAAAAAGCCTTAATGGAAGAAGTTCAAAGCATGAAAACACTAAACTACACAGTGCGGAGATTCTGCTTTCTGAATGAAGAACCAGTTCTCATTAGAAATGCATGAACCATGATTTAAACCTCAGTGAAGTTGATCTTCTCGCCGGAGAACATCCTATCACGTGCAGCCTCCACTCCCCTGGACTTCGCCTGAAAACAACCAAACAAAAAAAAACAATTTCCCATCCAAACCTGCAAGATCCCGTCTAGTCACAGAATATTAGTGCACAGTTGAATCTGGATATAGTATAGTATCCGCAGGACGTTTTGTTTATGCCATGCCATATCGTATTGTAGGTGAAACAATGATTTATTACAGCTCATGTCATTACCAACTCAATCAACATCTTCATAACGTCCTCGTTGATGAGGTTCTTCGAGTAATCCAGAAGAATGTCCCCATCATCGGTTTTCAGTGTGAGGCTGTTCATACAAGGGAAAAAATAGCGAAAGGACAAAAATGCTTGCTAAAAAGTACATGGACATTTACTGTCATTAACACGTATTCAGTTGCAGAAATGCTCGGCAAATCTCTGGGCCATTTCCATCTTTTCGTTTAGGCTCCCCTGAGGCCCGCCTCCACTTAGGGATCCTGTGCAGTCACGTCCATGATCTCCTCCGTTTATAAAGTTAATAAACTAATAATCGTTCAAAAAAAATAAATAAATAAAAATACAGTACTGTATATTCATACACTACCAGTCAAAAGTTTCGACACACTCGTTCATTATTATGATGTTTTCCCACATTTTAGAATAATAATAAAGTCATCAAAACTCTAGAGTAACACAAATGGAACTATGGGAATTATGTTGGGATTAAAAAAATCCAAAATAAATCAGAATAATTGAATATTTGATCATCTTCAGAGTAGACGCGCTTTTCACCTAGAAATTTCCAGAAATGTATTCTTGGCGTTTTCTCGAGCGATTTCTTGAGGAATTTCCCCTGAGATGATTTTTAAGCAGTATTAAAGGAGTTCACACCGACGCCGGGCTCTTATCGCCTGCTTTTCGGAATATTTCGCTCCGATTAGTCCCTTTAAAAAATATTATTTTGTAAATAAAATGTTAGTTTTCTAATGAAGGAAATGAATACGTTGGAACGATTCTATTTTTGTCTACAGCACCGATTTCAAACATTTAATCACACACCTTCAGATCAAAAGCTTTTTAACATCATGAGAAACATTTCAGCCTCCAAACTTTTGACTGGTAGTGTGTATATATATATATATATATATATATATATATATATATATATATATATATATATATATATATATATATATATCTGATGTGATAGTGGTTGTACAGAGTGCAATACAGTGTTATTTATAATATATTATGAAATATCAGTTCTCCTGCAGAGTTAACAACTGACAGATATATTAATGTAGCTCCTCTAGCTCTTTAGGGTGTATAATGCCATTCTTTTTGCGTTGAAGAACTTGTGCAGAAGATTTTACCTGAACTTGCTGAACCTCTGCTTGTCAGCCTCGAACAGCTGTCTCATGTTGAGGCTGTGACAGTTGGCTGTGTACCATTGCTGGAGCTTCTGGAAGTTTGGGTCGCTGCTGAGTCCCATGCTGAGCGAAGTGACCGTGTGTGCGCGTGCCTGCCCGGGAGTGACACACCACCGGCACCGGAGCACCTCACAAGGACACCACGGGAAAGGGGGGGGGCGGGGGTACTCATGACGTCATGACAGGGTCAATTCAGCTTATGTAATTTAGAGGGGAAAAAGCTCTTACAACCAGTCTAAAGAGCTTTTTAAAAACTTTATAATGTTATAATTATGTAATTATGTAATGGGCCTAATTCCAAACACTCTTAAATGATATAGCCTAGACGTATTTACATAAATATAGCTCCCTTTTTTTTTTTAATCTCTTTTTGCTTACGTGACTCTGTAATAGGGGTGTAAGCAGTGCCTTTGTCTGTATCTGTGTAGTGCCTCCCAAAAAAATTATATCTCTTGTTTAAATTCAGGGTTAAACCGGAAGTGGGCGTTGCACACCAATACTTTGTTTATATACTAAGTTTATAATCCGTTATTACATTCTGTTTACAAATTCATGTATTTTGTAAAAGATCCTGTATAATATATATATTTTTTTATTATTTAGGTACAGCAGGTAGATATTTACAGATGCAATGTTGAAAAATAGCCGGAGTGGCAGACATGCTTGACGTTTTGAAAAGAGAAATATCATATAAAATACAACCATATTTTTATTCCAAGATAAATGTATATTTAGCGCCACCTTCAGTCAATGAGGTGTAAAGATGTGATTTGAGGTCTGACCGCTAGAGGGCGGAGCAGCTCAACGTAATATCTCTAATCCTTTATTTCTGTTTTTATCCTCAGTTTCTGAAAATATCACTGCTCCAGTTGTCAATTATCAAACAATTGCAAATAAAACACAGGTTTATAATATATATATATATATATATATATATATATATATATATATATATATATATATATATTTGTTAAATATAGTTGTGCAATTATTGGCACCCTTTTAGTCAATACTTTGTGCTATTTCCCTTTGCCAATATAACAGCTCTGAGTCTTCTCCTATAATGCCTGATGAGGTTGGAGAATACATGGTAAGGGATCTGAGACCGTTCCTACATACAGAATCTCTCCAGATCCTTCAAATGTTGAGGTCCACACTGGGGGACTCTCCTCTTCAGTTCACCCCACAGGTTTTCTATGGGGTTCAGGTCAGGGGACTGGGATGGCCATGGCAGGGCCTTGATTTTGTGGTCAGTAAACCATTTTTGTATTGATTTTGATGTATGTTTTGGATCATTGTTCTGCTGGAAGATCCAACCACGGCCCATTTGAAGCTTTCTGGCAGAGGCAGTCAGGTTTTCATTTAATATCTGTTGATATTTGATAGAGTCCATGATGCCATGTATCCTAACAAAACGTCCAGGTCTTCTGGCTGAAAAACAGCCCCAAAACATTAAAGAGTCACCACCGTATTTAACCGTGGGCATGAGGTACTTTTCCATATGGCTACCTCTCTGTGTGCTCCAAAACCACCTCTGGTGTTTATTACCAAAAAGCTCTATTTTGGTTTCATCTGACCATAGAACCTGATCCCATTTGAAGTTCCAGTAGTGTCTGGCAAACTGAAGACGCTTTGTTTTTGGATGAGGGTAGAGGACTTTTTTCTTGAAACTCTTCCAAACAACTTGTGGTGATGTAGGTGACTTCAGATTGTAGTTTTGGAGACTTTCTGACCCCAAGACACAACTAACTTCTGCAGTTCTCCAGCTGTGATATACAATATATTCAACTATATAACAATATAGACACACTCTTCCAGGTTGATTCATAACATTTCTAGTAGACTGGAACTTCTTAATTATTGCCCTGATTATTTTTTTTATTGCCGCACATCACAGCTATATTACTTGGTCTTACCCATTGTTATGAATGAGTAAGTTCAAAGTTTGGATAGGCCAAATTCCTCATTATTTTTATTACTTCATATTTATATCCCTGTGAAACAGGAAGTCATGAGCAATTTCCTGTTCCTAGTCACCCAGGTGTACTAAATTTTTTTTTAAAATATCAATGGGAATATACTTCAAATATATTTTTCTCATATGAATTCATAGGGGTGCCAATAATTGTTGCACACTTATATTTAACAAAGATTTTTTTTGATAAACCTGTGTTGTGTTTGAAATTGTTTGATATCCATGACAGGAGAGTATTTTTGTGATTTTTTAAACAAAAGATCAAAAGGTTTTCACAGCTTTCTTTGCTCAAATTTACCAAGGGTGCCAATATTAGTGGAGGGCACTGTGTGAATATATATATATATATATATATTGATAACAATAAGAAGAAAAGGAACAAAAACTAAAAAGGAAGAGGAAAAAGAAGAGGAGGAACAGGACTACAATAATAAATATAATTTTTAAAATTTAATAACAACAGCAACAACAACAATAATAATAAGAGTTTCGGGACTACAATAATATGAATTTAAAATAATAATAATAATAATAATAATAACAATAATAAGAGGATCGGAACAATAATAATAATAATAATAATAATAATAAGATCGGGACTTGTGGGTCTTTTAATGTAAGCCGTGCACTTCCGGTGGAGTGCGCGATCTCGTGTGGCTGGTAGTCGCTGTCTTCGCGCGCGCGCTCTCGTGTCGCTAGTAGTCGCTGTGTTCGCGCGCGCCTGTCAGCCAGGAGGGTGGGAACATGGAGCGGTAAGTGATGCGATGATCAAATCCACATTAACGTCCACTTTTAGTCAAGTTACCGCGCCACCTACACCGACTCTTACCGGATAAACGCGGCTTCGTTTTTCTTTATAAGTTCTCGGTGCGTTTAAAAAGAAGAAGAAGACTGGAGTCGCTAAAGGGCACCGGGGCTAACATGTTAGCTGGCGAGAAAATCCTCCTCCTCCTCTGCTGCTGCTATCGCTAGACAGCGTTATCCCCCCCTCCTTCCACAACCTACCCCACCCTTACTCCGTTTTACTGCTCTAGGATTGGCTGAACGGTCATATTGATCGAAGTTGTCCAATCGGGGCCAGACCTTGGAGACGCGACTATCCAATCACAGTTGAGGAGGCGGGTTTTTCGTTTGGAATACGGGCGAAGAATCAGAACGCCTATGAGGAGGTAACATTAGTTCATATTAGCTGGTTAGCTAAAGGGGGGTTTGTAGCTAGCTGCGCGAGCTCTTTACATCCGGTTTGTTTGGGGGTTTTTTTGAGAGAGAGAGCGAGAGGTGTAAAACGGAAACGAATCACCGTGCTGGTCATTTCAGGGCGTGTTGTTACGTTTAAAGTGTTTGGGTTAGTGTCGGTGTTGTTGCTAAGACAGCTAGTTAAACCCGATTAATCGCGTTAGCTGCTTGGAAACTAAGTGGCAGCAACACACCTGGAGATTTCTTCCACACAATCCCTGAAAATAAACGACCAGGTAGGTTTATTATCTTCTAAACTTGGTTAGTGCTAACTTTATTCATCTCAGCTATTCGACTAGGGCTCGAGTCTCAATCTCCATGCTCCCTGTGTAGGGGCCCTAGTAAGTAACCCTTGATACTAATATACTGTGTATGATGTGTTTAGGATTCAGGTGTGTCTTTCGGGAGAGAGGTGCTGCTTTCTTAAATCGTCTGCTGGCTTGCCACACACACACACACACACACACACACACACACACTCTCTCTCTCACTGCAGGGTCTGTATTAATAGCTTGGTAAAGCTGTAATACCCTGAGAGCTGAGGAGTTTTGGTAAAACCTGACTGAGTTTTAGTGCACTACTTCCTTCAGATCATTCTGATAAACCTCGAACAGATCCAGGCGTCTGTGGGGTTTTTATCGTCTCACCTGCACAGAGATCAGCCACGTGATCGCCAGACTGTCTCTTAGAGTCAGACTGACTCGGTGGGGGTTTTTCAGCACTTTATTAGTTATCTTTAGTACTTATCCTGCAGGGACGAGTCCGCAAATCAACACCGTTTCACACAAATCCAGGATGGTTTTACGCGACTCATCGGAATGTCTTTCTGTTTTTCCGTGTGTGTGATCTCTCAGGTAGAAGATGTACGAGGTGGTTATTTTCACGACACGAAACGACCGTGGGATATTTCACAGTAGGCATGAAAATCCTGTCAATTCTGCAGGTGGAAAAACCTGTCCGTAACCTACTCGTGTGAAAATTCACGCGAGATTCACGTCAAGAATAATTTCCACGCGTTACTGCACCCGTATACGTACAGGGTATTTATACCGTTGGCTTTATTTTTATTAGATTTACAGGCGAAGTCTCGATCAGAAACACACCCTCGGGCTAGTTCAGTAGGTCAGAGACTAAGAGCGACGCACTAGAGGAGGACGTTTCGTGAAAACCCGGTCGATTCATTTCACTGGAGTTAAAGAGAGAAAGTGAGCCGGCACAAAGCCATAAATTTAGACGAATAAAACGAATCGTTAGGCTACAATAAAAGAAACGGAGGACGGGTCGGTCTATCTGTGCTGAACCGTAATCTCTAAACGAACACCCAGCCTTTAAAAAGTAATAATATAATTTATTATTTAATATATTTACTGGCATAGAAGCGAGTCAAAATAGCTTTTTTTCCTGACTGATTTTCCCAGCTGTCTGTGCACGTGACCTTTTATGGAGTTTTGTGGGCGTCGTGACATGCAAATGAGCCGTGTCAGGAACACGCCTCGCGCTTTACAGGCGATCGGCATCGTGTGCGTAGGGAGAAAGACGGAAAAATCCGTCGGGACATTTTTACGCGGAGAAACGTTTATACGATTGGTAAATTTGTGTCTCGGGAGAGCGAGTGCTGCGGCGACGCTCGTCTGAAAACAATCGATAGCAGGACGGCGCAGGACGGATACGAACGTCGCGGCGAAATGTAAACGACGACCTGATTTAAGGTCGCTGAGATTTAATGCAGAGGTTCCCGAACTACGGGTCCTGAGTCACGACCCCATGTGGGGTCGCTTCATTTACAAACGGCGCCATGACAGAAACGCGCAACATGCTGAATGTTATAAATATCAAAGATGGTTACTTTAGTCTCTTGCGTTATCCTCGTGCGTAGTTCAGCAATAACGACGAACTTGATGTTCCGCCCGTCTACCTCCGATAAACACACTAGCGTCGTGTCTCAAATCACAAAAAACCTGTGTACTATTCTAGACCCTTACTGAGCACTAATACGAATTGTTTCTCCTGTTACAGTTAGTGCTGGTTAGTTTTAAAACCCTCTCGTTTGGATTTTCTTTTGGATTAGTAAATACATTTTCACGTTAGGTCGGAGTTTTCGATTTGAGAACCGGATCGTGACAACGATCAAGACGACGGAGGAAGGTTTTAAGAGAGACACTCAAGCCCTGTTTACACTAGTGTGTGTTTTTGTTTTAAAACACACAACTGTTGCTACGGTTTCACCTGCCGTCTACACTGCTCCGGCGTTTTCCACCCTCGAGAAATGGAGACTTTCGGAAACGCCGAAGACCCCGTTTTAGTTTGTAAACTCCGGCCTCGCATTTCAGTGTAAACGGACCAAAACGCAGACTTTTGAAAACGAAGGCGTGGCTCCGTCCACATTCGCCCCCTGATTGGGTCTTCTGGATCATGGCGTATCCTTCACTGATTCGTCAAGCCCCTAACACATGACCGTTACGCTACCTTGATCGTATACGCAACAACACGGAGACTGAACCGCAAGCTTTGCTGGCTTCGTCGTCATGTAGCTGGCTGCTACATGCGCAAGGGGTGAGCTACGATTAGAGCGATCGCCAACAAATCTCATTTCAAGCGGCGTAAGTCCTACTAGCAACCAACGTCCTGTTTACACTTGTACGCACGTGCCCATTGTACACGGATGGTCATGTGACGTGCGTATTCGGTCGTGTCATGTGGACGGAGATCGTTTCTGAAACACGGCGGAAACGCCAGAGTGGACGAGGATCGTTTTCATTTTATAACGCCGTTTTATAACCAAAACGCACCAGTGTAAACACGGCCCCGGTGCAAGGAATCTTTTTTTTTTTGGAGCAGCGAGAGCAGACCGAGGCTCGCGGCACCGTACCGAGTCTGTCAAGTGGGGCTGTTTGGCAGCGCCTCGCTCTGCTCTCACTGAGGTCATGTAGAATGTATTTCCTGTTTGGGTCCCTTCAGTTTAGGAATGAAAGAAAGAGGGGGGAAAAAAGCACGCCTTGACGCCGAATCGATGGCGGGTCTTGAAAAACGATCCGAAGGCTTTCTTGAAATACGTCCCGTGAAGAGCACGTGGTTTTATTTAGCCGCTTATGCGATACGGCGTCAGGACTGAAAGACGTTCTCGAAAGAGGACGAATAAACAGGACGTTTCTTAACAGGAGAGTTCCGGTTAGACCGTTCGTGAGGAATAAATAAAACACTTCCAAACATGCAGCTGTGGGAAGAGATCCACACCGAAAGCTTTATTCCTCCTGTACCGCAGCTGTTTTTATTTATTAAAGACCGACACGTTGTACTTTCTATCTTACGCTCTCTCGCTCTCTCTCTCTCTCTCTCTCTCTCTCTCTCTCTTTTTTTGCTTTCTTTCTAATAAGATAAAAGCCCAGCGTTTCGTCATGTTAAGACTGTTACAATCTGTTAGCTCGTCCGTCTCGAAGATGTCAGAAAGCACCGTCGTAGCTTTACCTCTGACACTGGAGACTCCTTCCGTAAACCACAGAAGACCACCTCACCGAACGACGTCATCATGGATTGATCTGCGTTCGCCACGCGCAATTCCACGTCCTAGTTTGAAACGGTCACTACGCTAGAGGAAGAGACATCGTCGAAACCTCGCTAGTTTTTACGCGTAGGCTGGCTAGGGTTAGGGCTGCGGAGTGGGCGTGGCTTCTTCGGGATCTGTTTTTCCGCTAGCGGAGCGCGAATAAACCGAACGTTTGTCCGTATTGTGTTCGATATTTCACTTACTCCGTGTAAATCTCTTATGTATAGACCTGTATAAATTGTATTTAGAATACAAGTGCGTTTATGGCGATATACGACGTTCAGTTGTACTGAATATCAGCACAGCTGGAGCTGGACTCGGTATGACTGCACGCTCACTCCAGGTATGTGATGTTTGTTGGCAGCCTTTCAGCTGTACTCGTGTATGGAAGAGTCGTGGTGTCGTAACGTGACGTCGTAACACGCGATTACAGACCGCCAGACGTTTTCTCAGAAAGGTTTGTCAGAATGTTGGGGGTATGGGTACCACTTCGTCTTCTTCGTTTCGCGTCATGCAGAGCTATATTCATACATTGATTTTCTGAATCATCACCCTGATGAAAGCTGTACCGTCTGATTAGTCATCCTAAACGGATTAATTAAGTGGTCGTGTTACCAGTATTCATTAATATCCTAAATCAGAGTTTATTGGAAATTCTCGACGTGTGTGTGTCTGGAGTGTGTTCTTCCGCTTATACCACAGAGATTTTCCAACATTACAGGGTTGTGTTAAATTGCCCCGTGCGTTGTGTGTGTGTGTGTGTGTGTGTGTGTGTGTGTGTGTGTGTGTGTGGGACCCTGTGATGGACCAGCGTCCTGTACAGGGTGTATTCCTGCCTCACGCCCCATAATAGACTTCGAGTCCACCCTGACACTGACTTCGATAATGCGCTTCCTGATGATGAATTAATGACTTATGACAACCAGCTGAATTAATAATTCTGTCTCTCTCTGGGTCTCTCTCGCTCTCGCTCTGTGTCTGTGTCTCTCTTTCTCTAGCTCTTTCTGTCTCTCTCTGTCTCCCTCTGTCTCTGTGTCTCCCTCTCTCTCTCTCTCGCTCTGTGTCTGTGTCTCTCTTTCTCTAGCTCTTTCTCTCTGTCTCCCTCTGTCTCTGTGTCTCTCTCTCGCTCTGTGTCTGTGTCTCTCTTTCTCTAGCTCTCTCTCTCTCTCTGTCTCCCTCTGTCTCTGTGTCTCTCTCTCGCTCTGTGTCTCTCTTTCTCTAGCTCTTTCTCTCTCTCTCTGTCTCCCTCTGTCTCTGTGTCTCTCTCTCGCTCTGTCTGTGTCTCTCTTTCTCTAGCTCTTTCTCTCTCTCTCTCTCTCTCTCTGTCTCCCTCTGTCTGTGTCTCTCTCTCGCTCTGTGTCTGTGTCTCTCTTTCTCTAGCTCTTTCTCTCTCTCTCTCTCTCTCTCGCTCTGTGTCTGTGTCTCTCTTTCTCTAGCTCTTTCTCTCTCTCTCTGTCTCCCTCTGTCTCTGTGTCTCTCTCTCCCTCTGTGTCTGTGTCTCTCTTTCTCTAGCTCTTTCTCTCTCTCTCTCTCTCTCTCTCTCTCTGTCTCCCTCTGTCTCTCTCTCTGTCTCTCTCGCTCTGTGTCTGTGTCTCTCTTTCTCTAGCTCTCTCTCTCGCTCTCTGTGTCTCTCTCTCTCTCTCTCTCGCTCTGTCTGTGTCTCTCTTTCTCTAGCTCTTTCTCTCTCTCTCTGTCTCCCTCTGTCTGTCTCTCTCTCTCTCGCTCTGTGTCTGTGTCTCTCTTTCTCTGTCTCTCTCTGTCTCTCTCTGTCTCCCTGTCTCTGTGTCTCTCTCTCGCTCTGTGTCTGTGTCTCTCTTTCTCTAGCTCTTTCTCTCTCTCTGTCTCCCTCTGTCTGTCTCTCTCTCTCTCGCTCTGTGTCTCTCTTTCTCTAGCTCTCTCTGTCTCTCTGTGTCTCTCTCTCTCTCTCTCGCTCTATGTCTGTGTCTCTCTTTCTCTAGCTCTTTCTCTCTCTCTCTGTCTCCCTCTGTCTGTCTCTCTCTGTCTCCCTCTGTCTGTCTCTCTCTCGCTCTCTCTCTCTCGCTCTGTGTCTGTGTCTCTCTTTCTCTAGCTCTTTCTCTCTCTCTCTGTCTCCCTCTGTCTGTCTCTCTCGCTCTCGCTCTGTGTCTGTGTCTCTCTTTCTCTAGCTCTCTCTGTCTCTCTCTGTCTCTCTCTGTCTCCCTCTGTCTCTGTGTCTCTCTCTCTCTCGCTCTGTGTCTGTGTCTCTCTTTCTCTAGCTCTTTGTCTCTCTCTCTGTCTCCCTCTGTCTCTGTGTCTCTCTTTCTCTCTCTCGCTCTGTGTCTGTGTCTCTCTTTCTCTAGCTCTTTCTCTCTCTCTCTGTCTCCCTCTGTCTCTGTGTCTCTCTTTCTCTCTCTCTCGCTCTGTGTCTGTGTCTCTCTTTCTCTAGCTCTTTCTCTCTCTCTCTGTCTCCCTCTGTCTCTGTGTCTCTCTCGCTCTCTCTCTGTTTCTCTCTCTCTCTTGCTCTCTCTCTCTGTATCTTTTTCTCTCTCTCGCTGTCTCCCTTTGTCTCTGCCTCTCTCTCTCTCTCTCTCTGCCTCTGTCTCTCGGTCTCTCTCTCTTTATCAAAGTGTAGTGGTATGTTGTAACAAGCCCGATTAGTAAAGCTGCGCTGTCTCTTGTTTCATGTTTCCTTTGTTTTGTTTTGTTTCTTCTCCCCGCCTTTGAAGTGGAGTATATGAGTCATCTTATTACCCGAGTTTGTACCTGTTTGTGTGTTTGTGGTTGGTGCAGGAGTCCTCCACATTCTTTGGGATTTGTCCTGATGTGAAATGATTTCGTCCTCCCAACAACCAGAGCGACCTTTTCTCCTCATGGGAGTCTTTGGGAGAGCTTGTGTTTCTGACTCGATCGTACGAGTCCCACTCGGAGCTCGTACGCAGCGAGTGTAGCGGGCGTGTTAAGCGGAGGTTTGCGTTACAGTAAATCATTATCCGTCGCGCTGATGGACTGGTTGGAAAAATTCCCTTGTACTGTAGCGTGTTTTTGTCTGCCCTTTTTATTTCCGACTGAACAGTTGAGACCTTTCTCACACCGCTTGCGTCGTCATGTTTAGGTGGTGAACGACGGACCACTTTCAGCAGTGTACAGACCATTTCACGGGCGTAAACGATAACAAACCAGTTACAGTGCTACCGCGCATGTCTGGCCCTGAAGCGTTCCTCGTAGCGCTGGAAACCCCAGACCCGTCCGAACAACACGACCGGCGCGCGCTTTTTTTAGGTCTAGCTAAAAGTGAAACTGAAAATAAAGGATGAAGCGGTGTTATCGGACTCTTTAAATAAGAAGGAAGTGGTACCGTTATTACACGGCTGATACCGAGTGCGTCTACGCGGGAGATGCGGTAAAAGCCTCTCGCGGTCTGGGTGCTCACGATTATTTCCTTAGCGGAGAAGTTGGGACCGTTTGTTGGTACGACGTGGACGAGGTTTGTCTTGTGTTTGGTGAAAGCTGGAGCAAGTCAAACGCTGTCAGAAACGTACACTACATGGTCCAGAGCTCAGATGAGCGAGGAGGATGTTGGCGGACGTCGATTAATGCACGATGTTAATAAACACCACTGATATTGTTTATAATGCCATCTCTCGCACTCTCTTTCTCCCTCTCTCTCTGTCTGTCTCTCTGTCTGTCTCTCTCTGTCTGTCTCTCTCTGTCTGTCTCTCTCGATCTGTCTGTCTCTCGATCTGTCTGTCTCTCGATCTGTCTGTCTCTCGATCTGTCTGTCTCTCTGTCGGTCTCTCTCTGTCTGTCTCTCTGTCTCTCTCTCCGTCTCTGTCTCTCTCTCCGTCTCTGTCTCTCTTTCTTTCTCTCTCTCTCTCAGTCTGATGTCATTGTGGAGCAGGTGTTATGGGATTGGATCCTTCTTTCCCTCAGGATAAAGCTTCACCTTTTGCAAATGTGCTTATGTCTCTTACATAAGAGAACACCGTCGCCTCGGGTCGCTCTCAGATCTGTTTCAGCCGAACACAAACACCCACGTGACCCATGTCCTCAATACAGAGTAACAAAAAGATAAATAGCAATAATAATTATAATGATGATAATAATGATAATAATAATTGTCTACTGGGGGATAAAATAAGTTTAGTCCGATCCTGTAATGCATTTTTTCTGTATTTTTCTGAAGTCCATTTGTTTCCCCCCCAAAAAAAGTGAAAAATCTCATTTTACAGCTCAGTAGTTTTTAAAGGGGGAAAAAATATCGGTTGCATTTTATTGTTGGAAATTATTGTGCCATCTCTAAATATTAATAACAAGGCTTGAAATGAACTTTTTTTTACTTGGTAGTAACTTTGAAAAAATCAGGAACACACCGACGGTAAAGGAGCACCACAGCTACAATTTATTTAGATATCTTTCTTTTATTTATATATTTCCTTTATTTAAAAACACCACTCGTGCTTAAAATGTGTGGATTCCGTGGCAAACACAGTGATACCTGCAACCTCTGTATGGAGGTAAACCCGTGCCAAAACACTATCAGCAGATGGAAAAATAAATGCCTCGTACGCAGAGGGTCCGGGGATGAAATCGTGTCTCTCGTGAAAGACCAGGTAACGTCACTAAGTTTCACTACAGTGGCAGGCAGCCAATCAGAGCTGATTTCTAGAAAAATGACAGCCAATCATATTTGATGCTACAGTCATGCCAGTTGGTCTTGCCCACCGCTGACAGAAAGATCCCGTCACTGTATCAGCTCACAGCAGGAACATACTGTGCAGTAATTAGCAAACGTTTTGTAGAGAAATGAAAACCGGTCGCACCACAACAATTATTTTCACCCGCACACATGCACGGATTGAATTTCGGGAGCACATGCGACCACAGTGGCTGCAGTTTCGAGCCGTGTAATAATAATAATAATAATAATAATTATATGCATCATCGTGGTCGTCGTCGTCATTGTCATAATGATCCGTGTAATTTGTTAGAGGCTTATTTGGATCTTTTATCTGTTGTTCAGCAGCATCTGCTAATAGTTTTGCTCCGTGAAGGATTATATACCGGGCATAATGTGCATTATGTGAATGTTCAGATTTGAGAGAAATACACACTCGCGCTCACGAACAGCTGAAGAGACAAAACGGTCATCTTGTGCACAGAAGCAGCAGATCATGAAGCTCCTGAGAGTCGCATCGTGATGTGGATTTAAACATCAGCAGCAGCACCACTCCATGTGTTGTGATTCTTCACTGTAACATGGTTTTGTCTTTGTGTGTGTGTGTGTGTGTGTGTGTGTGTGTTGCATGATGAAGTTGTATTTGATGATGAGATGTTCAGCTCCAGGACGTGTTTACAGGGATGTTTTGGACCACACACACTTCTTGTCACTGATTTTCACGAGGAACGTTCAGTGAGTTTCCCCGCTCACGATATTGCTGGTCACATTGCTTGGGGAAAAAGAGAGAGACAGAGAGAGAGTAAAGTCTCACAAGCAGCACGTATTCTCTTGATTTTCTGCCTCCAAAGCTCCAGTGAAGACAGACTACCTCCTCATCAGCAGGGTTGCACCAATCTTTATTTCATCTGCTCAGAGTAGATCTAATCTTCTCTAACAACAGACACGTTCTTCTCCTCACTTTCCTCATCCATGGACCTCCTCTGCCCTCTATCTTCTAAACCCAGGAAGATTTCTTACCCCTTTCCTTGGCTGTCGGATTTGTTAGGCAGCGATCGGAGAGAACTAAGAACATCAGAGAAAAACTCGACACGGATCTTGCCTCTTACTGTGCTCTCCTGTCCAAATTCTCTTCTAAAGTGACTTCTGCTAAGACTGCCTTCTACAAGGAAATGCTGGAAACTTCTGCTCGAGACCCTCGCAAGCTCTTCGACTTTTCTTCACTACTCAACCCACCGACTCCTCCTGCTCCGTCCTCCCTGACTGCTGAAGACTTTCACTTCTACCCCGACTCCGACACTACCCACTGAGGATTCCTCTTCTCCTTCACTGGCTCATTTTTCTAATCTAGCAACAGAAGAGATCCTGCAGGTCATCTTGTTCTGCAATCCTACCACCTGCCCATTGGGTCCAATCCCTTCCACAATGCTCCAGACCATCTCACGTGACCACCTCCCCTTCATCATGACTATCATCAATGGCTCCATAACCTCTGGTCATGTACCAACTGCATTCAAGAGAGCAAGGGTTATTCCTATCCTGAAGAACCCACCCTGGATCATTCTGACATCGGCAACTACCGACCGATACCATCTTTGCTTTCTAAAACCCTTGAATGCACTGTCTACAATCAACTGTCTCTATACCTCTCACAGAACAACCTCCAAGATACTAACCAGTCCGGCTTCAAAGCGGCACATTCCACAGAGACCGCCCGTTTGGTTGCCAAGGAGAAGATACATGCTGCTAGATCAGTCAAACTGTTATCAGTCCTCATCCTCCTTGACCTTCAGCAGCGTTTGACATGGTCAACCACAAGACACTCTTGTCCACCCTCATGAGTCTTGGAATTTGTGGTGCAGCATGGTAGTGGTTTGCTTCTCCACATATCTGCTCCCCACAGATTCTCCACTGGTATCCCACAAGGCTCAGTACGTGGTCCTCTTGTGTTCTCCCTATATACTCGATCTCTTGGTGAGGTCATATCCTCACATGGGGTCTCATACCACTGCTATACAGATGACGCTCAACTCATCCTCTCCTTCCCTCCCTCAGATCCTCTTGTTTCTACTCAGATCTCAGCATGTATGACAGACATCTCATCATTGATGTCAGCTGAAACGTAATCCCAGCTGCTGGTCATCCCAGGTGATTCATCACCATGTCAGGATCTTGTGATCTCCCTGGACATTGGTTACTGCATGCAACCTTGGGGTAGCCATGGACAGTCAACTGTCCTTTTCCTCTTACATTGCTAATCTGACACGCTCATGTCGATTTCTCCATGACAACATCAGGAGGATTCGTCCATTTCCATTCATACAGGCCACTCGGGTGCTCGTTCGGTCTCTCGTCGTTTCAGACAGAAAACTGCATGTGCTATGCAAATATGACGTTTTTAACTTCTAAAAGAGAGTAGCTTTCTGATCTTTCTATAAATAACTTTATTTATTTATTTATCATCATCGCACCAGTTCTTCATTTAAACATATCCATTATACTCAACAGGGCTCTCTGAAGAGTACAACGGCTGCATTTACAGTTTCTACTTTATTAAAGAATGTTTCATTGTGCTTTCTTAACCATTTAACCAAGTCCTGATGACTTCCTGTTACAAAGCGCCGACACTGGAGATTCCTCCCTTTTTAAAAAAAAAAAAACAAAACTTGTCCTTACGTCAGACTTCACCGTATCAACGACGATACGTTTTCCGTCGTTAAATGCCGTCTCTAGTTGTGTAGAGCGTCCCTGTGAATTAGCCGTTACTATAGAAACGATAACGTTTCTATAAGAAGTAGTAGGCTACTGTAAACCAATCAGATTTGAGATGAGAAGAATGGAAATCTGAGCGCTAACCGTATCGCAACACGGAGGCCTGGTTTCTGTCGGCAAACGTGCCGTTAACGTTTATTCGTAATTGAACTCTCACGCAGGTTTATACTGTGTTGTAGAGCGTCAGTGAGTTCATGCGGAGTTCGTAACGTGCGGTGTGTTACTCACGCTTGCGAGGCCACCAAAGACGCGGAAAGGGAACCGTTTTCCGACGTGAATCAGACGGGAGTTTTGTAATTGGCAGGAACTATGGAAACTTGTGTTTGTTTGTTTGTTTGTTTATTTAATTATTTTAAGTTGTTGTTTCTTTTTCCTCCAGTCAGAAGAAACGTGTTCTCATAGCCGGTTTACGGGATCCCGTGGTTAGGCTGCTCTCTGTCTGTGTGTGTGTGTGTGTGTGTGTGTGTGTGTGTGTGTGTGTGTGTGTGTTTAAAGTAGAGAGAGCAGCGCTTTTTTCTTATTCGGTTTCCAAGGTAACGTGTCCTCCGCCTGTCTGCTCGCCCGCTCTGTTTGCATGTGAAATTTCCCTAGAGAAGCTCAGACAGTTGTTGTATTGCTGACTTGCGGAAATCTTGGAAGTTTAGCGATCTGGCGAAGTCGAGTTGTCGGTCTGAAGCGTGCGTATTCGGCGTTAGACGCGCGGACGTCGGTGCACGGCGTGTCCGGACGAAGCAACTTCCAGGCTTGCAGTCGTACAAATTTGCCGACTGTTTATTAAGTACATAGCTGGTAGAACGAAGTACGTAAGCTACGGCGGCTGGTTTATAGATGCAGCGCTACGTGAGAAAAGCCCTTTAAACCTAGCAAGTTTATGGTGGAAATTCTACCAAGTTTTCACAGTGTGATCATGTCGTAAAAATAAAATAAAATAAAAATGCACAAGCCGGTGGTTAAAAAAAAAAAAAATAGTGGAAAACTATAGTACAGATTCTTACAGAAGAAACGTCTGTTATTTTTCCACATCCAAATACCACAGGATTAAACAATAAATCAGATACCCTGGTTGTTGTTCTTTCTTAGAAAGACTTAAAGATCCGTTACACTGTCAGTATTTATCACATTCTCCTTATTAGCTGAAAGAGACCGAGCGAGAGAGAGAGAGAGTGATTAAGAGGAAAACTTGCATTTGAGCGAAAAATAAAGAAGTGAGATTCATTTTAATCGCGGTTTTGTAAAAGCCAGCGTGAGGGCAAGTGTTGATCAGTAACCACGGCTAACAGCGACATCCCTAGAGGAGACCAGACTTGTGAAAAATCGCTCTTTTGAGGAAGTGAAATTAACCGACGTCTGCATAGCGTTTTAAATACTGACTTTAAAATAGAAAGCACCGACGTGTGCACCCGGGAAAGGCGTGAGGAAGGAATCAGGGGTGAACGATGCAACAAATTCATCATGTCAGACCTTTTACCCACCTTTTAATGTGCAACTACAAAGTATACGAATAAAATAAATAAATAAATAAATAAATAAAAACCCGAGGGGAAAAAAAAAATTGAATAATTGAATTGCATAGTTGTGCACACGCGTAAACTAATACTTTGTGGAAGCACGTGTAGATGTTATTACACCACTCGGGCTTTTTCGGGTCAGAGTCCGTCGGCGTGGCACGTCTTGACTGGGCAGTATTATCCCAGTCTTTCTTGCAGAAACGTTGTAGATCTGTCGGATCGTAAGGCGGATCTAATGTGCACAGTCCGCTTCAGGTCAGTTTAGTTGGATTCAGGTGTGAGTTTACTGGTAGGCCATTCAAAAACATTGATGATCTTTTGGTTAAGCTGTTCCTTTTGCTGATTTGGACGTCTGCTTTGGGTCAGTGTCGTGCTGAAAAGTCTTCAGACACCGTAAGGGTTTGGACTGAAATCAACTGGTATCTGTAGCTGTTCATGATTCCCTCCACCTTGATAAAATACCTGGTTCTGGTTGAAGAAAAGCAGCTCTTAAGCATGATGCTGTCGCCACCATGTTGCCACCACCATGCTGCCACGACCACCATGCTTCACCACCACCCCTATGCTGCCACGACCACCTGACTTCACCACCACCACCCCCATGCTTCCACCACCACCCCCATGCTTCCACCACCACCCCCATGCTTCCACCACCACCCCCATGCTTCCACCGCCACCATGCTTCACCCCCATGCTGCCACAACCACCATGCTTCACCACCACCCCTATGCTGCCACCACCATGCTGCCACGACCACCATGCTTCACCACCACCCCTATGCTGCCACGACCACCTGACTTCACCACCACCACCACCATGCTTCACCACCACCCCCATGCTTCCACCACCACCATGCTTCACCCCCATGCTGCCACAACCACCATGCTTCACCACCACCCCTATGCTGCCACCACCATGCTGCCACGACCACCAGGCTTTACCACCACCACCATGCTTCACCCCCATGCTTCCAGGACCACCATGCTTCACCACCACCATGCTGGTATCACTACCATGCTGCCACCACCACCATGCTGCCACCACCATGTTTCACCGTGGGAATGGTGGTGTTTAGTTGATGTGCCGATTTCCGTGCCGGTGTGTTTACTAGAACAAACTTCCACGGAAGAAAAAAAACATGATGTCTATAAAAGTAAATCACACACGGAAAAGTTTAAAATAAATAAATAAATGTATTCGAATAATTGTAATAAATCCTAATAATATTTGCAAAATATTCTACTGATAAACGAATAAAATAAATTATATTTTAAATGTTCAGTACAAAAATATGATCAAATCAGCCGCTTAAAAAAAAACCAAAAAAACATTCACGATACTTGTGAAGTCTCCTAAAAGTGTACCATGACATCATTTATCACAATAAATCAAGGTTACAATATCAAGATTAAAACAAAACAAACAAACCAGTCTTAAATATCCTGTCATGTGATTAGAGGATGTGAGGGAATAGCTCCTGTGAACTGAATCTTTTTTTTGTTACAGAAACTAGTGGAAAGTGCAGTGTTGAGGCTTCAGCTCATGAATCCAACTTCTTGTACTTATTATGATTCGGGTGCTGTTCTCGTACCTGTGTGTGTGTGTGTGTGTGTGTGTGTGTGTGTGTGTGTGTGTGTGTGTGGAACAGAAGGGATAATATTGTCTTCTGTCTCTGTTAAACACCAGTCGAGTTGTTTGACCGCAGGAGTCGGAGCGGCGTTCCCTCACAGACCTATAACACGGCGTGCGAGTCTGAAACATGAGCCACGTTCACTTTCGGCCCGCTGCCGAGCGCAGCCTCGCCGAGGTAAATTCAGATCAGGATTATTGAAGGTCCGTGATCGTGAAACGTGCGGCTCGTGAACTTTTTACGCTTTGTGTCGTCTTTCATTTCTGAAGTGAACCACTTCTCTTACGTTCGGTCGTATCAGCTGCCACTCGTGTGTTAACAAAGTGTGTGTGTGTGCGTGCGTGCTATTCTCCACACCAGTAGACGACACAGTTGCTTACTGCCACTTGAGCGACTGCTGAGCGTGACCTCTGCCCTCGCCACATTAGGAATGTCCATAAATACTCACACAGAGCTGAACAACTGCACTCTCTCTCTCTCTCACACACACACACACACACACTTTGTCCAACAGGTCTGGTTTTTAGTTCTCAGCTCGTTTCTGCTTCTGTTTGAGACGCCTTTTTAAACGCTGCTTCATAAACGACACGTTGACTCATTACTCTGTTTGTAAAATCAGCGTGAAGCCCATTTCGGTTAATTTTACAGTCGCACCGGGGATACGCGGTCTGTCTGCCTGCTTAATAATCTCAGATCAGATTGAAAAACATGCGTGGAATTCAGCCGAACATGTATTGTCTGTTAGTCAGATCTTATCAGCGTTCCTGGTTACTTATATCGCAGGTGTGTTCAAACAAAATCAAATCACTGAAGTATGTGGTGACAGAGCGGGCCAGGTTTGTGTGGGTTTATTTTTTCTCTCCTGTATTATTCAGCGCGGATAATGTTGACGGTAAATAGGAAATTCAGAACGTCGGTATTTCTGCGTATTTCTACAGGCGTGAACAAATCAGTAGACAAGCAGATTTGTAAGGCCTTCGGGAAAAAAGTTTGTAGACGCCTATGAGTCTGGCAAGGGATATAATAAGATCTCCAAATGATTTGAAATACATCATTCCACTGTACAGAAAATCATCTACAAGTGGCGCGGATTTAAAACGACTGCTAATTTGTCCAGGACTGACCATCCCAGCAAGTTCAGCCCAAGAACAGCCCATCTTAAGTCTCCAAGAATTTCATCAAGGGGCGTGCTAGTAAGTCTCGCAACTGTTGGTGTCAAAGTGCATGCGTCTACAATCAGAAAGAGATTGCACAAATTTGACCTGCATGGGAGGCGTACCAGGAAGAAGCCTTTGAAAGACTACGAAGAGCTCCGAGGAGCATATAGTCAAAGACCAGGCCTTTTAGAATAATGTGCTCTGGACAGACGAATCAAAGATGGAGTTGTTTGGCCAGAGTAACAGCAGACATGTTTGGCGCAGACCAAAGACCGCTTTTCAGGAGAAGCACCTCATACCAACCGTGGTGGTGGGAATGTTATGGTTTAAGGTTGCTTCACTGTCCCAGGGACCGGACGGCTTGCGTTCATTGATTCAACTCTGAATTCTGCATCATATCAAAGAGTGCTTGAAGATAACGTGAGATCGTCTGTCCAGAAGTTGAACGAAAGTGGACCTTTTCAAGCGCACTAGCAAATCCACCAAGCGATTGGTCAGAAAGAAGAAACGGAGAGTTAAAGAATGGCCTAGTAAGAGCCCGGATATGAATCCCATTGAAATGTTGCATTGGGTTTTGAAACAGGCAGTACACGCAGGAAAAACCCCAAAACATCTTGCAACTGAAAGAATATTACGTGGAAGAGTGGTCAAAAATTCCAGCAAGCCGATATCAGAGACCGGTGGATAATTATGCAAAACGCCTACAAGAAATTATTTCTGCTAAAGGGCGCAATATTTGTATTACGAAATGGCGTAGAATGGCGCACAAGTATGCGATTTGGGCTGCAACTTTGGTCTTTGTGACCGAACCCAGGCAAGCGAGACGGGCCCAGTCATCCTGATGGTCACGCTATAGCACAAGAGTTTACGTTTTCTTCCACGTTTACGTTTTTCTTGGCCTAAACTGACTTAATCTAGTGGGGTTGTGTGTTTTTTTTTTTTTTTTTTTTAAAACAGTAGATTTGTGTATAAATGTTGTTTAAATAGGACCACATTAAAATGCACTCTCAGTGACTTGGAGTTAGCTGTGCAAAACATTTGTAACATGATGTCTTACACTGTGTAAAAGAAGCACGACCCTAAGCTCTATCCGTCAGGTTTTAGCTGTAACTCTGCGAGCTGTGCTAGACTCCCAGACGGGCTGTGAGGTAAAACATTCCTCTGCTTCATTGGCACCAGATGTCCAGGACGGCTGTGAGAGCCAAAGCAGCTCAGAGCGCTCTCTCTCTCTCTCTCTCTCTCTCTCTCTCTCTCTCTCTCTCTCTCCCCCTCTCCCTCTCTCCCTCTCTGTAAAAGTATCGGGAATAATAAAACAGTTATTAAGTGTGAATGAAAAGTTAGAAACACTTCTGTAGTGGTTGCGTTCTAGCTTGTGAGCAGCTTTTTTTTCTAGCACTTCATTTGCAATCATCTTCTCTGAGGATATCTTTTATTCACCCCCCCCCGTGTCAAAGCGTATTCTGTAGATTTGCATTTAAGGATTGAAACGAAACTAATTTACGCGTTTAAACACCGAACGTAGACGATCAGACACGACGCCTAAAGTGTCTAATGTTTACTTTCTCAGCTTCGGACAAGAGTAACACGAGTCTATAGGATGTTTTTGCTAAAGTATTCCTACATTCTGTCTATATAGATTTCATTAGGAGCGCCCACCCTTACGTGCAGTTTTCCGATCAGCCGATCGTGTAGCAGCAGCGAGAACAGGCAAGAGAGCAGCGTCAGTTGTACGTCCGTCGTTTTTCATATCGGACATCGGAATGTGAGCTCGTGACTTTTACGGTGGTATGATTGGTGGCAGGTGGGTTGTTTGGAGTGTTTTCACCCAGAACAGTCTCTAGAGTTTATACAGAATGGTGCGAAAAACAAAAAACACCCAGCAAATGGCAGTCCTGTTGGCGGACATACCGCGTCGATGAGTTATTTGTAACCGGCAACAGTGAGGACGCTTGAAGAAACCCGAGCCGGTTTTCTCTCTGAAGGAACAGCCGGGAGATAACATTAGTTAGAGAGCTCCCTAAGCTGAACTGGCCCAAGGCCAAGTCTTCTGTCTCTGCCTTTGTCTCAGTCTCAGGGTGTTTTCAGACCTGTAGATCTGTGCTTTGTTCGGAAACGGGAACTTAAACTGTCACAATATTGTTGTGTTTTCTCCTTGGCTCGGTTCGCTTTCACAAGGTGAGTAAACTGTCCTCTCATTGGTCAGAGTGCGCGAGTTTATGTTCTGGGGTTCTGCCCATAGCGGTCATCCATCAAGATGGAGAGACAGCAGCTCCACGAGCTTATTGTGGCTTTCTTTTTAGCTGTAGTTACTATAATTTATCAAATTTATATGTTCCACAGAGCGATTCAAGGCCATCTCATTGAGAGTGCTCGGTAAACACTTTGTACGCCTTGGTGTTTTATGCGGAAGTTGTTCAGACATGAAAATTTCAGCGAGGCATCGTACATCGTCTTTGGTCCGAGTTAAACCGCGATTTATGTCGCGAGCCATCGGCGAAGTACGCGGTTCCCGTCATGCGTTGCTATGCAGGTTCGTCGGTGCGTCGGGATTGCTTTCTCACCACAAGCGAACCGCTCCGGAGTTCATTCGCGGTCCGAGCGCGATTGCCGTGTTTATATATATGTCTAACCCAGGGGTGTCCAATCGTATCCGGGAAGGGTCGGTGTGGGTGCAGGGTTTCATTCCAACCAATCAGAAGCCACACCTCTGTGAAAGTCTATTGAAAGCCAAGATCAACTGATCAAACAGGTGTGGCTCCTGCTCGGTTGGAATGAAAACCTGCACCCACACCGTCCCTTTCCGTGCAGTGTTAATAAGTAAATAAATAAATAAACGCATGACGAACCGGTTTAAGGAAACAGGTTCTTCAGATTTGTTATATCAACTATTAGTGTTTGTTTAACGAGTGTTCAATAGCAATCTCTAAATTTGTCCGGCATCCGTATGACCCGCAGGCATGTTTAGCAGAAACCAACAACCGTTACGGAGTAACGTCCGCTACAAATTCAGAAATAGCTTACCTGTAAGAGATTTTTGCGTAGTAACATCAACGCAACAATAAGTAGGCCCGTTTTAGAAATGGAATGCCGTAATGTCTGTGAAGAGACCGAGCGAACAGTCTCGACATTCTGGGTTAAAGATAATTACTTCAAACAGGGTGCATCTGTGCAACAGGCCTCCTGTCAACCAATCATACCAGTCTACTCTTCTTTCAACCAGTTGCTCAGGAAGACTAGCTTGTTCACATTTTCACATGGTAGAGCTGATCTCTTCTTCTGCAGGATGTGGCCCGCCAAAGAGAACAGTCTCTCACATGGAACCGTTGAGGCAGGTGTAGACCTTTTTTGCAATATGGGCCAGCTTACCATATGCACCTGCCTGCGACGACCTCTCTAGAGATTTACCTGTGGCTAGAACCTCATCATCAGACTCCGACGCTGATCCCATCAGTAGGCTGATCCCATCTTCTTCTTTGGAGGCTCTGGCTCCACTTTTTCTCCAGAGGTCTGTGGTGCAGGTTTTCAGTCCTTCAGCAACTGCCTCACTTTCGTAACGTGTTCCCGTAACGGTAGTTCCCCTCGAAGGTAGCGTGTATGATGGGTCGCCTCGTTCGGGCGATCTGAATGATGTCTTGAAGCCCCCGGTCCTGAACTATGTTGATGGGCCTGCAGTCTGTGGCTTGCCCCGGCTGCACTCCACCAGTGTCGTTTGACGAGCGCGGCTCGTTGACGCCGTCTCAGCACTAGCATCTTTGCTAACGTCAGCACCTTTGACGAGAGGGTACTTTAGACTTGTCTTTCTTCGGTGGAAGGACAGTTCATCACTGCGATAAGTGCACACAACGTCGGTTTGATCAAAACGTCCATCTGGAAGCTTTTTATAACGAAGCTTGCCGTTCAGCAGCGCGGGACGCCGTCTCCTCGATACTCGAGTTAGCCGTGCAAAGCTAGGTAACTGTCTGCGCTGCGATAACGGGGAGAAGTCGGGGTCAAACTTGATCAAACGATGCGTTACCCCGATGAAATACTGCAGATTTAACACGTCAAATCGCGTTAATTCGCGTGTCGCAAATACTGTATTGTACACAATCGGTGAGAGTTCAGTGCTCGAGGTCCATGGAGGGGCAGTATGGGCGTGTGTCTGAAGGCGTGTAAGAGAAGATGCAGATCCATGGCAGTAATTATTCTGATTAATTTAGTTAGTTTAACGCCTTTGTATTTTTTCGGCGTGTCCGAGTCGGACGCATGTTCGACGGAACGGTTTTTCCTGCTGTTGGCTCGGGGTGATGTCATGGTGTTTAATCGGACTGTAACAGGGCGTGCAAATGACAAATGTCTTGTCGAGTGTTGTTTATTTCTCTTTTCTTTATCCTCAGCCTCGTAAAACCCAAAGTGTTCCCAACTGTCAACTCTTAGAAAAGAAACCGCTGATTTGACTTCTCGCTGCGACCGTTCCTTACTACTTAACTTCTTAGAGGACATCTCTCCTTCTCTCAGTCTCTCCTTTTATTCTTTTCCTCAGTCCCTCTCTCAATCCTTTCCTCTCTCATTCTCTCCCAATCTCATTCTCTCATTTTCTCCCTCTCTATTCTCTGCTGATCTCCTTCTCTCCTTCTTTTATTCTTTTCCTCAGTCCCTCTCTCAATCCTTTCCTCTCTCATTCTCTCCCAATCTCATTCTCTCATTTTCTCCCTCTCTATTCTCTGCTGATCTCCTTCTCTCCTTCTTTTATTCTTTTCCTCAGTCCCTCTCTCAATCCTTTCCTCTCTCATTCTCTCCCAATCTCATTCTCTCATTTTCTCCCTCTCTATTCTCTGCTGATCTCCTTCTCTCCTTCTTTCATTCTTTTCCTCACTCCTTCTCTCAATCTTTTCCTTTCGTTCTCTCCCTCTCTCATTCCCTCCTCTTCTCCCTTTCTATTCTCTACTGATCTCCATCCCTCCGTATTTTATTCTTTTCCTCTCTCCCTCTCCCATTCTCTCCTCTTCTCCCTTTCTATTCTCTACTGATCTCCGTCCCTCCTTCTTTTATTCTTTTCCTCTCTCAGTCTCTCAATCTTTTCCTCACTCCCTCTCATTCACTCCATCTCTCCTTTTCTCCCTCTCCTCATTCTCTCTCTCTCTTCCTCTCTACTGATCTCCTTCTCTCCTTCGCCTTTCATTCTTTTCCTCTCTCCTTCTCTCCATCTCTCTTTTTCCCCCCTCTCTATTCTCATTCTCTCTCTCTCTCTCTCTCTTCCTCTCTACTGATCTCCTTCTTTTATTCTTTTCCTCACTCTCTCTCCTCTCAGTCTTTTCCTCTCTCCCTCTATCCCTTTCTCCCTCCGTCTTATTTAGAAAGTCGATATGATTTGTGTTTTAATAATCAGTTCTCGCGTTTCTTCCACCGGTCCACCGGTGCAGAATCTTCAAGCGTCTTCTGATGCATTGTACGAGCGATTATTTCCCCTCGCTGCTCCTCAGCGTAGTCTGTTAATAGTTGTTTTTGAGTAAGTAAATAAGTAGGTAGTGAGGGAGGTTTTCCAGCGTTCAGCTCGTGCTGTTTTGATCACATCATCGTGTTCCTTTTTAGCCGACTCAGCAGAAGTTGGTGGAAAAATGCACAATGATTCATATGTCCTTTTGCTGAGAAAACTGCTTAAGATTTATAAAGGGAACGTACCTAATGTCTTGCTTCCCCTCTTTCTCTCTCTCTCTCTCTCTCTGGCTCTCTCGGAGCAGTTTGTTTGGGTGCTGGCACTAATTCTCTCTGCACCGCGACAATGAAAGTGCAGCCAGTCGCATCAATATTGATTGCACTATTGTCCTTTAAATACGCCAGCTCGTGTAACCATACCTACTCCAGTGACAGGGTTTACACACACACACACACACACACACATACACACACAAGTGAAGTGTTTACACAAAACGGCCAGTTTTGTCATAGATATCTCGTAATCAGACGTCAGATGTATAATTAATCAGTAGGGGTGTCACTCCGGTCACGATTCGATTCACGATTCAATTCAGTTTCAATCCTCAGAATATTTGCAACAAAATTCGCTGAAAAGTGATGACTGAACAGACTGAATCGTAAACAATGAAAACAATGTGCGTCTTTGTCCGTACGAAACGAAATAAATTAAAAAAAATTGCTACGAATTGCTAGAGGTTTAATAATACTGCAGACAATATGTATTACAGGTTCACGATATCTTTAAGAAAAATTCTCCCCAAAATTTGATTGAAGAAACAAAGAATCTGACCTGAGGAAAAAGGTCAACTGAACTGTAATGAACTCTGTAGCAGACACAGAGCTCCAAAGTCGGTTAAAGTGCCCGGTTTCTGCAGCGTTTGGTGTTTTATAATCTAACGAAGAGCTCTTTTTGAACCAGTAATGTGCTCATGTAACCGTATAACGTCCACGAAAGAGCGTGACCAGCGTGCGCTCTGTATATTTGTACTTTACGGTTTGCGCAGTTTTGGGACGTCCGGCGTTCAAACCGTGCAGCCGCATCACATGCATCATTAATAGGACGTTTCCACGATGCACACCGTCACACGTTAGTCAATAGTTGTGGTGTGTTTTTATTTATTTATTTATATTCCAGTACATATTCAGCGCTTTGACGTATACAAGCCGCTGTTTTGCGATGCACATTGCCGCCCTGGACCCTCACTTGGCTGTGTAGTTCATACGCGCCCTGGTTCTCTTTAATTCCGTAGCCTTTTTCGCAATCGATTACAGCACGTCGGTCGTTTTTAAACCCGAGCCCTTCGGCACACATAAGCAATCGTCACGAGACGTCCTTATTTTTCCAGATGCACTTCTGAGTTTCTCAATCGGATCTTTTTCTTCAGAAGAATCCAAGTTGCTCCTGTAAGTTCAGGTCTTCATAAAGAAGCTTTCTAGGCCTCTCGCTGGGCCTGTTGGCACGCTCGGGTTGGCTGTTAATCCGTCAGATTTACAACCAGGAACTTTTGTTTAAAAGCCTTTAAATCGACCCCCATCACTCATTTTCTCTCTTCGCCTTTTGAAAGCGGTGTGGTGGTGGGGACGTTTGCTTTTGAGGAGGGAGAGGAGTTCACCAAAGAGCCTCTCGACACGCTGTAGCTGAGGTGACATAATGGCCAGGCCGGGTAAACACATGAATCTGTTTGCACTGGTGTTGGAAGGGAGATTGCTCTTTGTCGTCACCTCCACCCTACTCACACACACACACAAACACACACACACACACGCGCACACACACGGAGACAAGCTGTGGAAACCCATGGGACCTCCAGCACATGACGAAACCTTTCAGTGTTTATTTAATACGACTTTGTGTCTCTCGTTCTATTTGTTAGACGTTCACACGTACACACTTTTTGTCAAAGGAAGCGAGGTTTGGAAATCAGTGGAACAAACTATGTGGCGCACAGGAATGTTAGCGCGGTGTAACGAGGATGAGCCGGAGGGGCGAAGTCAACCAGACACATCCTCAGGAAAAGAGCGGATTTTTTTTTTTTCCCCTTCGGTTTCTCTGTCCAGCTTCATCTTCAGCCAGCAGTAGCCATGTGTATCACATCATAACACACCCGGCAGTGAGTTTTCCAAGCAGGGGTTGGGTGTCCATATTTCCCTAGCAGTAGCAGTAAAGAAACGTTTTTGTTTTTCCACCGAGGGTACTGTTCGTTCTGTGGGAACAATGTGCCGTAGGTGTATTAATAACTGCTGACTTTTTAGTGTTTGTTTCCCAGAGTTCTATGTAAAATGTTTGGTCGTATCCTGGCGTAAGCGTTAACCAATTACGAAGCTGTCCTGCTGATTAGGCTTTCTTCAAAACTATGTGTTCGCTCTTGAACAGACTCAAACCGATCGACTAGCAAGACAAAGCTAACCTAGTTAGTCGTCTGTGATCGTTCTACTGCTGGGGAATTATATCCATTATATCCTGTCCTGAGGTTTGGTGCTTTATCTTTAGTATAATATAGGTTTGTATTGCAATCCAGTGTGCTTCTTAGACTTTTAGGCCACGCCCAAATACTTTGGACAGGAATATTGCAGTCCAGTGTGCTTATTAGAATATTAGGTCATGCCCAAATACTTTGGACTGGAAGATTGCAGTCCAGTGTGCTTATTAGAATGTTAGGCCACGCCCAAATACTTTGGACGGGAAGATTGCAGTCCAGTGTGCTTATTAGAATATTAGGCCACTCCCAAATACTTTGGACGGGAAGATTGCAGTCCAGTGTGCTTATTAGAATATTAGGCCACGCCCAAATACTTTGGACGGGAAGATTGCAGTCCAGTGTGCTTATTAGGATATTAGGCCACGCCCAAATACTTTGGACGGGAAGATTGCAGTCCAGTGTGCTTATTAGAATATTAGGTCACGCCCAAATACTTTGGACAGGAAGATTGCAGTCCAGTGTGCTTATTAGGATATTAGGCCACGCCCAAATACTTTGGACAGGAAGATTGCAGTCCAGTGTGCTTATTAGGATATTAGGCCACGCCCAAATACTTTGGACAGGAAGATTGCAGTCCAGTGTGCTTAGTAGAATATTAGGCCATGCCCAAATACTTTGGACGGGAAGATTGCAGTCCAGTGTGCTTATTAGAATATTAGGCCACGCCCAAATACTTTGGACGGGAAGATTGCAGTCCAGTGTGCTTATTAGAATATTAGGCCACGCCCAAATACTTTGGACGGGAAGATTGCAGTCCAGTGTGCTTAGTAGAATATTAGGCCACGCCCAAATACTTTGGACGGGAAGATTGCAGTCCAGTGTGCTTAGTAGAATATTAGGCCACGCCCAAATACTTTGGACGGGAAGATTGCAGTCCAGTGTGCTTAGTAGAATATTAGGCCACGCCCAAATACTTTGGACAGGAAGATTACAGTCCAGTGTGCTTATTAGAATATTAGGCCACGCCCAAATACTTTGGACAGAAAGATGGAAACCAAGCGTGCTTATCTCAGAAATGTGTATTGTGAAATGATTTATCACATCACCCAGGCGTAGTTTTCACTTTACCAAAATTAAAAGGATTTAAAGGATGACGTGTATATTAAAAAAAATAAATGAAAGGCGTGACAGTATATACAAAAGAAAGCCCCGACCTAAAGCCTGTTGTCTCATGGGTTTAGAAAACTGTGCTATGTGAGAGCTATAAAAATGATGGTTTGTGCTTTTGAGATATTATACTTGAACCTTTCTGGAGATAAGGGAGACGTGTACAGCTGGAACATTTTGTGCTGGACTGCTGGCCAATGAAGAAAGCACATTTCCAGCCTTCTGGTGCCAAAATTTCTGGTACTTTTGTATATATTAGATTAGATTTCACGAAGACCTCAAGAGCGGAATCTCAGCGTCGTGAGACCCACCGCCGGACCTTTCACCTCATGAACTCCGCTGTGCGCTTGAATCATTTCCTGTCTCCGTCGTAGATAAAAGCGTCTCCCACAAGAATCGATGTAAACGTCACCTTTTCATTTCCATGTATGCAAAATCTGGGGCCTCGCTTGGTGCCGGCGATGTTAGAGTGGCAGGGGTGGAGATGGTTTGAATGGCGGTATTGATTCTCTGCGTACAGATCTCCAGTGTCTCTGAACAATGGGACACTTTGGCTCGGTCTCCGAGTGGCTCCGTGTTTCGACATGTCGTGTGTCATATGTGGGTTTCTGAAACACTGGGCTGCATCTAGCACGGCCTGTGCCGGGATATGACCTCATGTTTCTATGGTTTCTCAAGTCTTAGTCTTAGTCATTGCACAATTTTGAAATGACCCTTTGACCCGAGTGTTTCTTTTTATCGGGTTTCGACAGTTCGAATGCCAGCATTGCGTTATTAAACCATATATAATAGTAAATCTTACCGTATACCCTTTTCTATATATAAAATGGCGTGAATTTTAAAAAGCACACTTCCTGTGATATCATTCTGACCCCATTCTCTCTGTTTTTCACAGGAAGTGACCGCGAGGCCTTACGGACACGCTGCGCTTTGTGTCGCTTTCACGGAGAATCCGAAATCTGCTAACACACACGCTTCCTATGAAGATTAACTACCTCTGGGGCATTAGGGAGGAACTCTAGACAGGATCTGGATGAGTTTCCCAGCAGCAGCGGCAGTGGTGTGTTATCTCTCTGACGGACTGGATCTGTCAGCCTGCTAGTGTTCAGTCTGTGCCAAGGCGCCGTCGTCCTGTAGCTGGACATTTCACTTTTTTCACTTTCCTTACTGTTGACCAGTGGACCGTTACTATTCTCATAATCATACTGTGGGATTGTTTTTGTTTTTGTTTTTTTCTTCAGACGCCTTTTTAAAAGTTTTCTATTTTTTATTAGAGGTCTATATACACACACAAACGGGATTACAATACAAAGTTATAAGGATTTTTCTTTCTCCCCCCCCCCCCACTTCCGTTTGAAGGATATATTATGCACTTTTGGGATTTATTTTCAGGATTTACGGTTACTTGTGGTGTGAAGATAAAGAGATTTTATCTTTAACTCGATTACAAAAAAAAAAATAATATAGCTACACATTGATCCTGTGTATATATTTTTTGTTTTTGTTTGTTTGTTTGTTTGTTATTGTTGGATTCCCCCCCCCTTCCCCCACACGTTGTGAGCTACAGCAGCGCTGCGCGTCTCCTTCGGACGTTCACACGTGACCGTGTTTGTGTGTCTCTCTCTCATCACTTCTCTGCCACGATAAGGAATACTGACATGACTCTCTGGCTCATGGAGCATTTAAGCTACCAGTTTACTTGAGGAAAAAACGAAGTTTCCACGGTCGTACATCGGGGCAGAAATCATTATCGATTTCTAAATCAAAATAAAGGCAAACAGAGAAAGTCTTTGCCAAGCCCGTGGTGGGAAAAGGGCACTTCCTGGCCACGTCCACTACTTATGTATTGTTGCAGCGCGCAAGAAAGTAAAATGGACTACAAGCGACGCTTCTTGCTTGGCGGGTCCAAGCAGAAAGCGCAGCAGCAGCACCAGCACCAGCAATACTCGCTGCCCGAGCTGAGCCGAGCCCTTAGCGCACCGCTCGGGACCTCCTGCTCCACCCCGACCCCGATGGCACCTGTAGGCCCCACCCTTTCAGCTTGCCACGATGTTTCAGGCACGGGCAACGCCACGACCGCCGTCGCCGACATCCAGCAAGGGATCTCGAAGTACCTGGACGCTCTGAACGTCTTCTGCCGCGCCAGCGCCTTCTTGACGGACCTCTTCGGCAGCGTGTTTCGCAACTCGCGCTACTCCAAAGCTGCCATGCAGCTCAAGGACGTGCAGGAGCACGTGATGGAGGCGGCCGGCCGCCTCACGGCAGCCATAAAGCCCGAGATCGCCAAGATGCTGATGGAGCTCAGCGCCGGTGCTGCCAACTTCAAAGACCAGAACGACTTCAGCCTTCAGGACGTAGAGGTACGATGCAGGGAATCGACATCGCTTATTACGCTGACGAAATGAGTCAAATTCGACATACAGTAGTAACGTTAGTCACGTGTTCGGTCACAAAGAACCGCTTCAGATTCTACACGTCTCCAGGAGCTCTTCTGGATTAGCATTACAGGTTCACTTAAATACACTTAAATCTAGCAATTTAATCTTCACTGGTAGAAAAGATGAATCATCTTTTTTTTTGACGTGTCGATTTGGCCGCTTCTCGAAACTATAGCTTTTTTTTTTATAAAAAAAAAAGAAAAGTTTTTCCATTATTTGCTGAGTAAACACACTGACTGGAGAGAACAGGGAAATAAGTTCTGCTTATCACTTTGTAAGTTATTTCCATTTATGTGCAATAATATCAAACCCCATCATGTTTCTGAGAAATGTGTTGGAGAGCTGTTCCCTTTTATTACCATGATCATTCCTTTTTTTTCTTTTTTTTTTTTTCTTTCTTCTTCTATCTTTCCCCTAACATGAAATACTTTCAGTGCTGATGTTACAGCATTTGATATGACGATACAGTAGAGAAATGAATTATAACACACAACTGATGAACAGTAATTAATAATGCATAATAGCAGCAGAAGTTAAAGCATCACACAAATCACAATCTGGTGAATAAATATGGCAATAATCTGTTTTCTGTACTGTTATAGTGTATATAGTTTAATGCGTTCTTCTACTTCTATAGAGGGAGAACAAGTAGTGGGTCGTTTAAGGTGAACTGTAATGCCCCGCCCCCCCCCCCCCCCCCCTTGCACGTAGCCATCATTCCTCACATCTCTACTACAGACCAGATAACCAGATTGTGTAGAAAAAGAAACCGAAACATGTTCCTTCGTTCATTCTTCTTCAGTAAGAGCTTTATCCCGGTCAGGGTCTTCGTTGATCCGGAGCTCGTTCCAGGAAAAGAAACCCTGGATAGGATACACACAATTTAGAGTCTCCGATCCAATGAAACTACTGGCATTTTGGAGACGCCCCTCGCTACAGAGCCAAAAGTCCAGTGGGTGGATCTGATCTGATCTGATCCGACTCCTCCTGTAAGCCTAGCCCCTAACTTTAACCCATACAGCTCTGTAGAACACGTTAAAAGCACTTATCCAGAGTGAAACACGTATAGTCCCCACCCACTGGAGGAGTTTTGGTTCAACTCCGCCCAGGTAGGATGAGCTACATCAGGTCTGACCCCACCTCACCGACCTTTTTTTAAAAATTTTTTTAATCCTGCCACGAGGGGTGCTTGGCATTTTTCGTTGTGTAAAATGGAACGAAATTGGAGGAAACCCATGCTGACGTCATCTGTAAGGACCTTAAGAGTGACTACGTTTACACGGACAACAGTAATCTAATTATTGACCTTATTCTGAATAAGACAATATTCTGGTTAAAGGTGTTTACATGAGTCGCTTTTAGAATACTCCTTTCATGTGCCTGTTTTACATGTCCTAGAACGTAGATCGATTAACGTCACACGTCATTACGTCACCGCGCCACGCCGTCCGATGTCCCTCCAGAATTTCACGTATCGACATACAGTTGGTCTTCGTTCTGGAACCGTATACAGTTTTGGGTGTTTCATTTTTAATTTTTACAAAAGCTTCAAGTGCAGTTAATTATTCGTCATGCAAATAGACGACTGCTTGAAGCCGTGGGTTGTGTCCCAAACCGCGTACTTGCCTACTATACAGTAGCTGAGATACATGTATTTCACTTCTCACTATATAGTGTTTACTTCGAGTATGATTTTAATCGGATTAAGGTCATCAATAATCTCTGTTTACATGCTAGTTTCTTAATCAGAGTATCGTCTTAATCGGGTTCATATCGGATTATTGTCGTCCGTGTAAACGTACCGACTGTTAGCTATTGAAAGGTTTTCTCAAAGTAGAAATCGTTTGCTGAGACGGTAGAAATGTGAACAAATATCCTTTTATTCATCGTTCTTTTGGTTATCCAGGAGTATCGCTATCTTTCCGAGACTTTTCTACGGAACGTCGGGTCGCCCAAACGCACGACGTCTTTGTAGATTTCGACTTGAAATCACGTTGAGCGTTTCGTTAGAAAGCGCGCTTGCGATGAGTTGGGGGTAAAAAGCTTTAGGAAGAATTTGATGTGGATTTTAGTCAGCATTTTCTATCATTTTTTTTTTTCCTGTTATAGAGATGATATATTTCTGATATATAATTTTTCCTATAATCAGTTTGAGCGTTAGCTCAGACGTAGATTCCAGAGTCGCACGAGTGTGTAAGGTCTTGCTCAGTCCTTGAGAGTTTCCTAAAGAAGCTTCTCTCTAATTTAGTGGGAGTTCAGTCGAGCTCCTTACAAAGGAATTCTTCCTCTCGCTCGATTAAAATGTTTCAGTGGCTCACGGTTATTTTTTCCCTCTTTCGGACAACGGTAATCTCTCCTTGGTCTTGCCGGTCGTTCCTGAGGTTAGCCCTGCTGGTGTTTTCCCAGAGCCGGATAGAGTGAAGTTTAGCTCGTCAGCTTAAATGAGTTTTAAACGCTCTTTTACGAGTGGAGGAGGACCGTGGCCTGGTGGATGTGGATGTGGATGGGGATGTGGTTGTGCCCAGAGCAGGAAGGCCGCATGCCACAATCCGTAAAGCAGGTCATCTTGTGGTGAGGAGCGAGAGTCGGCTCAGAGCCAGCAAGACCTCAGACCTGCACCAGCACTTTTTCTTTAAATGTTGATTTCTGACTAGAAACATGCGAGTTTAGGAACTTGTGTCTAAAATATATTGTGTAATCAAACCGAGTAGACATGCATTTCTATTTTCAGGTCGTTAATGTTAAAGTTGCTCTGTGCAATGAATGTATGCTCACCTTCCTGTATCTGCTGTTAGAGTGTAGCCATCATGTAATTTACTCAACACGAATATTAGAGCAGTGTGTGTGTGTGTGTGTGTGTGTGTGTGTGTGTGTGTGTGTGTGTGAATTATTCTTATACCATCATATTAACGGAGACACAGCGCGGTCGAATCTGATTGGTCAGAAGCTGAGTATTATTTTTGTATAACCAGGTGTATATTAATGCGCTCATTCTGATTCGTTATTGTTTCTATAGCAACAGCTCGTCTAGCAGTCTGTACAGGATTTCACAGAATTTCATTGTGATTGTTGCGACCAAAAATGGTTGCTGCTTTATTTATTTTTTTGTTGTGATTTAAGTTGCAGAGGGTTTTGTGCTTTTTTTTTTTTTTAAAAAAAAACCTTCTTTTTTTTTTTTGGGCGGGAAACTGCTTGAATCGGCGAAATCGCAATCGCACGCGATTGTCTTTCGACGGCGACGTTTGTTGGTAAGGGAGACCGTTTAGCTGTGCTCATGTTCGGGCTTTGGCTGGATGCGTGTTGTGATGATGTCACATGTGACATCACGCCTGAGAGAGAGAAAGGGGGGAGAGGGGGCTGGTGAGGGAACAATTGTATAAAGCATATAATATGTTTATCATTTAAAAAAAAAGATAATTACCTGTTCTGAAGTTTTTCTGAGTTCATTTTCTGGGTTCATTTATTTTTGTACAAGCAAATATTTTAAGGTAAAATGAACACCGCAGTCCCGCTGGCAGTTTGTTAGGAAACGTACGTGTGTGTGTAGTGATGCGTATCGTTTATCATCGAATCGTGTTGAATTTGTCGTGTCGCCCAGCACTAGCGGGATGAAAAGTGGGACGTCTCGTTCTTTAATCAATTAAAGATTGTCAGTGTTGGTACATTGATGTGGTATAAGCGGAATGAAACACTTGAACACTCCTGAAGTGTTTTATTTCTTACTGATCACTTCAGACCATCCCAAAAAAGATAGATAGCGCTGTTTTCCACGCAGTCTTTCTACAGAGTCTTTTAACGTGGACCGTTGACGAGTCCTAGATCGTTTCGCAGATCGATTACCGAAGTAAACGTACCCTCAACGTTCATGTTGGAGAAGTCAGGCGAGGTTTTGCGTCCCTGAAACCTCTTTTTAAATAAACTGAAGATCCACGTTTTCTCCATTTAAAGTAATTTTATTTCACTGTTGATTTTGTTAATCTGTGATTCTGTGTTCAGGAAAAAAAAATGCAGTGCGAGTGTCCTTGATTCTCCAGTTTTGGCCGGGAAGTTCAGGATTCATGGAAAACAAATGGCGTCTTTTTTTCTTCTTTTTTTTTTCCCCCTTCTTTTTAAAAAAAAATCTGAGTACTGCTCCCTGTCTGCTCTGTGCGACTCAGCTGCAAAGTATGCATGAAAATGTCAGTTTATTAGCCTGCTGTCTACTGTGCTCAGGAGCTAACTACAGGAAACAGAACTCCGGACAGGCACAAACACACGTGTATATATATATATATATATACACACACACACACACACACACACACACACACACACGGACTGTGCAAGGTGTGGCATTTCTGAGTGTCTTGTTTTAGTTGTTTTTGTTCGAGGGAAGCCTGCGCTCTGTAGGGATGGAGGTGTCGGGTTGCACCAAAGCCGCCGAGCTCTTGGCAGGATCTGATGCCGGGTTTTCCCCACCATCCCCTGCGATACCTGATACTGCTTTTGTCTAAATTAAACACCGCTATTATCTGCGGGGAAGAACAAATTGGAAGTGTATACACCACCCAGCTTGCCTGGGCATAAGGTATCATCTTCTAGCTGGGTTTTTCCCTCCTTAAACACTTTCCCATGTTGATGGGCATTGTGTAAAACATCTCAGATGTGGCCTTTAGGCGTCGGTTTCAGTGAAGGAGGCGTGGCCTCTAGGCATTGGTTTCAGTGAAGGAGGCGTGGCCTCTAGGCTTCGGTTTCAGTGAAGGAGGCGTGGCCTCTGCCTGTCTCTTTCAGTGACGGAGGCGTGGCCTCTGGCCGTCGGCTTCAGTGAAGGAGGCGTGGCCTCTGGCCGTCGGCTTCAGTGAAGGAGGCGTGGCCTCTGGCCGTCGGTTTCAGTGAAGGAGGCGTGGCCTCTGGCCGTCGGTTTCAGTGAAGGAGGCGTGGCCTCTGGCCATCGGTTTCAGTGACAGAGGCGTGGCCTCTGGCCGTCGGTTTCAGTGAAGGGGGCGTGGCCTCTGCTCTACAGTCTTTTCCTGCCTCTTCGATTTTATAGTGTACTGTTTATTATTATCTAGTCAACTAAAAGTGAAAGGTTTAAAAGCTTTTGGTACGAATATCAGTCTCATCCAGTGGCATGGCTTTCTTCCTTTGGTTTAGAATGGTTTGTTTGCGCTCGTCATTGGCAGTTCAGTCTCTGAGAGTTCACTATTGACCTTTCCTCTGAAACTCGCTCGATTTTTCCGGGCTTGGAATGAGACTAAGTTAAGCCAGTCTGGTTTCATTATTTCAGCTCCATTCTTGTGGTCAGGGTTGTCCCATGCTCTGTGTGTGACTGAAACTAGCGCAGCCTTGTTTTTCCTGTCTTCTGCTACGAGGGGGTGGGGGGGGCACATATTTCTGCTTTTTACAGCTTAGCCTGCAGGTATTTTCAGCATGCACCTGTGAAAAAACACCCCGGCCTCCCTCGGTGAAGACGGGATGTCGGCGTGTTTTTGTGTGTGTCTCTCTCTCTCTCTCTCTCCCTCTCTTTATTTATACTTCCGAATCACCCGGCATTGACTTCTCCACACATTGCTTGTAGTGTGTGTCGCACGGCAGTGGAACGCGAGTCAGTTACAGAGGAAATCGGAGATGTTCGGAAGCGAGGCGATGCGTCAGGCAATCCACAAAACGTGGAGCTGTTGTGAGGCTCATCTCAAAAACTTCGTGTGTTCGCGTTTTCCGCTCTGGCCTTGGCCTTCACGTTACGGTGAACGGCAGGGAACGAGAGATTCCCTAATGAGGCAGAAGATCCCGAGGCTCTCCGTAAGGAACCGGAGCACCGTTAACATTCAGAGTGTAGTTCAGGAGCAGCAGCTTCTCAGGATGCATGGTACATTTCTGCCTGATAATGCCTCATTTCGCAGTAGGAAACGTGCAAAAGTTCTCGAGATCCCGAAAAGGTTCGATTCAGGTGTGACAGGAGAGACTTCGATAAACGCCTGATTGGACATCTGTAACAAGCGAGATGTAAAAAGCTAAGACGGAGACCTTTTGTTGTGATTTTTGTGGTCGTTCGTCTGATTTTCCCACTAGAGCTATCGGATGTCTATGCCTAAATTCCGACACGTTGAAATGAAGCAGAGCTGAGCGTGTGTCTGATTAACTCGTCTGATTTGATAGAGCGGGTAGTGAGGCGTAAGCTGGAGTGTGTGTGTGTGTGTGTGTGTGTGTGTGTGTGTGTGTGTGTGTGTGAAGGAAGCACAATTTTTCATAATGGAGGACAAACGAATTGCAAGAGTACGATTACCTGTAACACAAAATATATAACGGCTCATATAACACTTATTAGTGATCGCTCGAAGTCCCGTCTAATACACTTTCTGCACCTTAAGACATATTGTCTGCTTATGTACACTACCGCTCAAAAGTTTACACACACTCGTTCTTTATTATTATTATGTTTTCCCATATTTTGTAATAATAAAGTCATCAAAACTCTGGAGTAACACAAATGGAACTATGGGAATTATGTTGTGATTAAAAAATCCAAAATAAATCAAAATAATTGAATATTCCATCATCTTTAAATTAGACGCGCTTTTTGCCTAGAAATTTCCAGAAATGTATTCTTGGCGTTTTCTCGATGAAGCGCCGATACCATATCAGTACGTCGTTTTGTTTCACCTCAGTGGAGAGCCACTATAAACTTCTACATCTGCAGAAATCAGTGTGTAATTCCCAGCCTTTCCATAATCTGATGGTGTTTATATTATTAAGGCTTACTCGAGAATGGAGTACCCCAAGCGTTCCACATTTTTGCTTTATCGACGCTCCGGACGCACCTGAGCCAGGTGATAAGTGTCGTCTACGCTCGATGAACGGCCGCGGCGTGTCGGGAACGGGAATTGTTGCGATGATTATACACCTACGCTAACCTTTCTACTTTATCTGGTCCTTGCCTTGAGAGAATCATTCGACGCTTAACACCGTTATTCATTTTACACACTCAACACACACCTTAGAAGTAATACCAAGACGTTTCATTTTGGAAGGTGCTTTTATTTCGTCCGGGATCTGATCCATAAATAGCGGTGCTACGCAGCTACAGTGTCCTCCTGGGATTTGATCTCACACCCTTGTAATTGAGAACGTTAAACACTGAGCTATTTTATTTTTTTTCTTTCTTTCTTCCCCTCAGGTACTGGGCCGCTGTTTTCTGACCGTGATGCAAGTTCATTTCCAGTTCCTGTCTCAGGCTCTGCAGAAAGTGCAGCCGGTGGCGCAGTCGTGCCTGGCCGAGGCGCTGGCGCAGGTGCAGGAGCGCTGCGCAGGGGCTCGCAGTCAGGCCGGTGCTCTCGGCGAGCTGGACGAGGCGGCACGCTCGTGGAAAGGGGCTGCAGAGGTACGCCGTCACTTGTGGTTTTGGAGGGGGCGTGGCCATGTACACGTGTCCTCACTAACTAAAAATGTGAACTTCCCTGCTGATGAATGGTCCGGTGGTAGAAGTAAACGAGATGATGCTAACTGGCCCACATTTGTCGTTATTCCATTTTAGTGGATTGTGATTGTGTGTGCGTGTGCGTTCGTTCTTCAGGCGACGGCGCGTCTCCGAGAGCGAGGGCGTGACGGCTGTCTGGCTGGTTTTCAGGTGCAGCAGCTCTTCTGCTCCCACAGCCCCTCTCTCCCCGACCAACAGCTCAAAGAGCTCAACCTGAAGATAAACAGCGCTCTGCAGGTCAGACCTCCGACGACTAGATACGCGTGTTTGCTTTTCGTAATAAAACACTGAGATGTTTTGATGGTTATAAACACAGCAACGCATAAGAGACAGTCCGCATGTATACACTCTTACAGCAAGCGATGCACCTTACCCAGGTAATCGCCACGCCCGTTTTAGGACACTTTCTTTAAGCACCAGGTAAAAGAGCAAAACCTCTGTTTGCTCCACGATCACCTCACAGTACGGTCATGGAGCTCCTGTGTCGGAGATAGCTCCATGCATCACCAACGCTGAGATATAATAATAATAATAATAATAATAATACAGCATGGAGAAGAAAACTGTGTTGTTGTTTTTTTAATTACCTGATTTGTATTTTCTGCCTTGAATCTTAAATCTTAAAAGCAGGAGAGTGTTAGCATGCTAGCTAAAACACGAAGCAGGAAACACACACCAGGGTGAATGGATAACCAGGTGACTCTATATGAAGTAATGTAAATGAGCCTGACGTAGAAAAAAACGCAGAGAAGCTCGACAACACATCAGTTCTCTAGCTGAATAAGTTCACAACTGGGTAATGATGCAAATTCCACAACGAATGACGTCGTTCACTATATAATATATCTTACAGCATCACTCTGATTCCTGTTTGATATTCTCTCACACTCTTATACTTCCTCGACCCTGATTGGCTGATGGCTCCTGCCTGTCACTTTGTAATCGGCCTTTTTTCACGCCTGTAGTCAACGTATCGGAGCTGGTCCATGATGTACACGTACAGATGTATACTGATATAGTGTGATTTACTACTACAGGGATGTCATGGTGACTCACAGCAGCGCGGAATCATCGGATTATTCAGGGGTTTTGATCGGTTCCGATTTGTTTTTATTTTCAGTTTTACTAAAAAAAAAAAGAATACACAAAGATGCTTTATATTGTGTTGCGTATGTTGTGTGCAGGCATACAGATCTGCGCTGGACTCTCTGGGTCACTGTGAGTACGCTCTCAAAGGAGGCTTTCACCTGAAACCCAAAGCTATAGAAGCAGTGTTACAGGTACGGGCTGCTGAGTCAACCGTTGTATGATCCGAGCCGGCGAAGTGTGTGTATAGATGTTGTTTTTTGTCGATTTTTTTTTTTTTTATTGCCGATGTATTTATTAGAGGAGATGTATATGAGCGTGCTAATGCTTTCTTTAATTGTTCAGATTTATATATATTTATAAGTGTGTGCGTATGTGCGTGTAGGGTTGCTGTAGTGAGGCTGAGGCTCAGCAGGCAGGCCGTATGCAGACCACATCTCAGCCGCTCCAATGCGAGTTACCCACAATCCCCCTGCAGATCGGCTCGCACTTCCTCAAAGGAGTCTCCTTCAACGAGTCGGCTGCCGACAACCTCAAACTCAAAACGGTACACGCACTTCACGACGCACTCTCTGTACTCATTTCTCAAGTCCTGATCGTTTGTTCCAGGATCGACACTCGGTCTCAACCCGAGCAACCGCTCTGCGTTCCTGTCCTGTCTCGGCTCTGCCGTTACAAAATCCTACAAATGTTTCCCTGCGACCCAGACGTCCCCTGGAGCACAGGCTTTCCTTTCTTCCTGTCTTGCCTTGTCCTGGGAAGTTTGAGTTTATGTTCCACTGCAGTACTTTTCACTTTTTACTCCAGCCAAAATATGATCAGTGTCTGGACTTCGCTTTTTTTTTTCTTCTTCCTCTTCCCTTGCACGGTAGTTAAATAAAGTGAGCTATATTATAATGCTCCAGATTAGCATAGTGCAGACTGCATGTTTAAACCCTTACACACTTCTTCTGTCAAATTGAGTTCAAAGAGATGTCACGGTTAAAAACAGACCTTTTGAATTCTGAATAATTGTCCTTTACAGCTTAAGTTATTACTGAGTTTGTGCAGATTTCTATATAACGAGACTCAACGATGAACCTCGACGGTGTAATCGTTTTTTTTTAACGTTTTACGCCGTCAAGCGTGAATTGCTCATTTGTTTCAATTACGCGCACAAATTTAATTAAAAGTTCGCCAAAACCGCTCGTTTCATATCAACGACTTGAAAGAAAGCAGTCGAATGACAAAAATTCGTAATTTAACACACTAGCCGTTCAGTTAAGGGAAAAAAAAGAGGAAGAAGGGTTAGTACGTGTTTATTGCAGCTGACGCACTGTTTTGTTTTTTTTCCGCCGTTTAGTCGTCATTTCGTTGTTTGTTTTCAGCTCCGTATGAGCTTGGCCTTTTAAGGAGTTTTGTGGGCGTCGCCGAACGTAAATCAGCCGCGACGTCATTTGTAGGCAGATTACCATTTATTCAAATAACAATCAGCGCTACAGAATGCTTTGTGAGTAAGTTTTAGTTTGGTTCGGCCTACGAACAGATTCAGACACAACTTTAGAGAACGAGAGTGTCTTTGGATAAAGGAAGAGGAGCATGTGATGCTAAACTTGAGGATATTCTTCCTAACTTTCAGCCGTGTAGCTGAATAAAGTGTCTTATGGTTTTGCCGAACTATTCCTATGCTCATCGTACACTTTGGAGTCTTGAGCTGAATTGTACGGTAATGTTAAAGAGGTGTATAAAAAGCTCGGTTTTGGAGTTGTATCTGTATTTGAAGTGGCTTTTCTTCTGCTCTTTAGCACACCATGTTACAGCTCATTAAGGAGGCGTCGGGGCAGAATGGCGTGTCTGCACGTGATGACTCGCCCGTGACTGAGGTGCTGAACCTGGTGTGTCCCTCCACCTGGAGGGGGGCGTGCAAAACGGCTGTGCAGCTGCTGTTCGGACAGGCCGGGCTGGTGAGACCTCTACCGCTTCTTCCACCACGTTTATTTATTTATTTATTTATTTATTTATTTATTTATACTGATGAAGTCCAAACCTACAGCTGAGCAGATGAAGGTTAATGGCTTAAGTGCATCTTTGGCAATCCACTGAGCCATCACTGCCCCTTATACAATTATATAGAGATGCATACAACCACGCTTCCATTAGGAGTTCATACATAACACACAGCTTACCTTCTGTTACGTTCTCAAATCCAATAAATTATCCAGTGAAGTACAGGAGCCGGGGCTGGAAAACACCACGCGTGTAAAGATTTATTGGATTTGGAGCCGTGCGCCGATCGCAGTATTTACGAGAGAGCTGCGGAGATTGAACATACTGTAGTGTTTACGTAGAACGCTAATGTCCGATACTAAAGACACACACACACACACACAGAGCTCTTTTTTTATTGCTAGTGTATTACTATTTAGAAATGTAGCAGTAGTTTGGCACGGCCTTTCGCAGCGATGCTCCTCGGTAAACGAGACCTTTTTAGCTGTACTCACGTTCAACGAATCGAAGAAGAAAATACTTCCTCCATTTACAGTAGATTTTATTATTATTTTCTTTTTACATTTTTAAAGTTCTTTGAATTTATTTTATTCTCGTTTGTACATTTTACTCGATATCAGTGTTTTATTTTAACCTGCTTTTATTTTGTCCTTGCGTACTTTATTGCATTACTTTTAGTATGTAACTTTCCCTGTTTGATTGTAGAGCAACTCTGAGGTGCCATGTGAAAGGCGTTTTAAAGATAAAGTTATTTATAAATTTATTACTGTTACTACTATATTTACAAAATCTGGCCCATTGTGTGTGTTTCCCTCTCCCAGGCTTTTATTTTAATTAAAAATAAGTATATTAAATAGCTATAATGGTTTATCCTTTGTAAAAACTCTAATCTCTAAACAGATTTCCCGCTAGCCCGTAAACTGTGTGTATGTGTGTGTGTGTGTGTGTGTTTGTGGGCACTCCTTTGCTTCAGATAGTCAGGGTCATGTGGGTTGTGAGGATACACCTGCTTTATAAATAACAATAGAGCACTTCCTGTCCAGCAGGAAACGCAGCCCCCTCCCTCACGCAGGACTCTGTAAGGAAAACCACTGTCTCTTTCAAAGAACTCGGTTTAATTGCGTGTGTTAGAGAACGGGCCGCGTTTCGGCGTACGTCGGTGAACTCTGGACTCGATTATTGGCTTTGTTAGATACCTAGTCGAGTTAAGATTAGTTTTGACCGAAACGTCATTGTAGTAGCGCTCGGGTTTCTCCGTTCGATGTCCTCAAAGGGAAAACGAGCTCCTTTTATCGGGTCACGATGTAAACAAAGCATCAAAGTCAAAACTGTTAGACTGTTGTTGATTGGATAATGACGTACAGTTAGGATTAAAGACCTGTGTCAGCATTTGTTACTTGCATGTTGCATTGATTTGATTTGTCTAAGTGCTCTTAGCGGAGCGCTTAGTCGTGTATTGTGGCTTTCTGCGGGCGGAGCGCAGCTTCGCAGGATTGAAACCGTTCAGCGTTACGGATGTCGCATTTAAACGGAGTATTGACTTGCCCAGGTTTTTGCACACGCAAGCTTTAGCATCAGTGAGATATTTAGCATGGCCGGCCAGGTGAGCTTTCAGGGGAAAAACGCAGACCAGTGTTCGAAAGTAAGATATTCATTCAGATTTGTATAGAAATTTACAGCAAACATGTATAAACATTTTTAAATAACAATCAAAACAGTATTTACTGTAGGTATGTGTATAACATGAAAAGAAAAAGAAAAAAACTTATTGGACGTCGTCGACGGACGTACAGTAATGCTTTTTTCCTTAAAGAGATTAGCTTATAAATGTACACATTAGCGAGGCGTCTTTCAGTGGAACCGCAGTGCATCTTATTTATTTATTTATTTATTTATTTATTTATTCTTCTCCTTTTTTCACTTTTTAAAATGCTAGAACTTTACATGAGACCTATTTCAGTTCAGGAAAGCGTGTCTAGTAGAAAAGGTCTACGTTTAAGCGTAAGCCGAAGCCGTCTTGGGTCACGGAGGCATTTCTCCTTCGTCTGAAAGCGTCTTCGTCGTATTTCTACGAACGACGTGCGTCTGTGTTTAGTTTAAACTGAGAAAGAATTGAAATAGGGGTGAAATAGCGGTTTAAAAACTTTCCTCTATGATCGTAGAGGCCGATTCAACCCGGATTCGTTTTTCTAACATTTATTTCTCCATGGGGAGGTCGATATTTATTTGTGCGCCTTCTATTATTCCTATTTATGCCCTGATATTTACTGCTAGTCTGATCCCCAGCGTACCTAATGCTTACTGCAATTACGAAAAAAAGTCAAATGTCTACAACACACAGAGCAGGTCACCGTGAACTGATCCACAGGAATGCAAGAATGTATATAATATACACTATATTCTAGTTCTTAGAGCTAGGAATATAATTATGATGTACATTACCATGTGTTTCCCATTAGCAGCAAATTGCACACACACAACAATGATGTATACTGTTTAAACAGTATGTGTGCGTGTGTGTATATATAACTTTTTTTTTTTTTTTCCCCCTCCTGTGTGTTGGTGTTCTGCGTGCAGGTCGTGGTAGACACGGCTCAGATCGAGAACAAGGAGGCGTACGCTCCACAGATTACTTTAGAAGGATCCAGGGTTGTAGTGCAGGTTCCTTCCACATGGTGAGTACAACTGGTCATAATTATGGAAAATGTCTATGTTTGGACATCCTTCAAAGCTCCGTGCAAATGTTTTTCCTTTATCTGAACCAGTTTTTTTTTTCCCCCCCCTTCTGATTAGAGAATCTCTGAAATAGTCGCGCACATATTTCTTTCATAAGAGTCAGTTCAGATACGATTCACTTCACGCGACTTGAAGCCCAGAGTCAGAGTTTTGTGCCAGAAATATTCGACAAAATCACTAGATCCGTAAATAATAAAGAACGGATGTTACAAATGCGTAGAAACGCTAAGAAATCGAATCAAAATGCAGCTTATAAGAAAGTACGTGCGCTCTCAAATACTGCGCAATTTTTGTCTTACTTTCAAGGGAGAAAAAAGTTTTTATTTGGCACATTTTCACAGGTTCTTAGAAGAAACCGTACACCCTTAAATAGATATATTATGTCACTTGGATATTCCGAGCAGGAATATCCAGCCGGGCATGAACGTACATGCAGGTGACATCACTGGAGTAGGACCGCAGAGTGAGAACATACGCGCTCACGTGAACAGCCGAAAAAGGAAAAGAAAAAAAAACAAACACTGCTATTGTTTAGCTGTTAGACTGGAAAAAATTAGAATAGGTGGCCGAAAAAGAGCGAGGAGCGGAGGAACGTGAATGAGGGGGAATTGGGTGAGAAAAGCACAAACAAAAATAACAACAACAAAAAGAGTGTTGTTAAAGACTTATTTCTCACTATTTGTATTTGCAGCTTATTGTGATACTTATTTGTATTCATTTTTAACTCATTTTGAATGAAACGTAAACACATGGACCAGTTATGTGAAGGGCGATTGAATGAATTTAAGTTGATGACTTTGTACAGTGTGAGATGAAATAAATAAAATACTCTAACAGGCCGTGTGATAGATAACGTGCTCGCCACGATAAAAAGATCCTCGAATGGTAGACCTGTAATTAAAGCAGGTTAGTACGTTCTGCTTACGTCATCCATCGGCGTGATCCGAGAGGCTCTGAGAGCAGAAAACTCGAGTCTCAAGCCTTCTTTTGTTCTATCTGTTCTCAGTGGCAGTAAATCGAGGCCTGCGAGCACGTCACGTTTTTCCATGCCGCCGCCGTCGCCTCTGGCTTGCTCGTTTAGGGATCGTTTTATACGTTTAAAATTGATATCCCGAGTTTTTATATTTCCGTAAAGCTGCTTTGTGAAAATGTCCATTGTTGGACGCGCTATACAAATCGAATCGAATCGGATTGAACAAAATTAGGCCAAAACGATTATTCAGTTTGCTTTACAAAGCGTCTACCGTCTTGGGAAGCGTCTAATATGCGGTCGTGGTGTTGTGGTTGGGCCTAGCAGATTTTATCTGCAGCTGTAAATCAGCAGCATGTCCAAGCCTGTCTGGAAATCCTGTCCTTGATTAAAGCCACATGCGAGTTTTGATCTGAAACCGGCTCGTAACTGTGCTGTCGAGATTTCTCCAGCTCAAGGCCGAGTAGCCTTTTCAGTCTGTGTTAGTCAGCTGCATGGATGTGGTTTCAATTCTGCAGGTGTCTGAAGGAGGACCCGGCCACCATGTCTTTGCTGCAGCGCAGTCTGGACCCGGAGAAAACGCTCGGCCTGGTCGACGTCCTCTACACCACCGTGTTCGACCTCAACCGCTGGAAAGAGCGCAAGTGAGTAGGATCCTTTGCTTTCTCCCGTTACTGGAGCGTTATTCTCTCTGTGTCCTGCGACACACTGTATCTGCTTCAAAACTAATAATAATCATCATAAAGGGCTGCTTTGGAACTGAATTATTATGCCTTTTCTAAATATCCAGCCCTTAATTAAAGCGATCGATTGATTTATTGTGTTTATTTAAGTTATATTGTTATTGGACATGTGAGACAGGAAGGTATAAGGCGTAAACATGCAGTCGTGTGAAAAGATAAGTACACCCCATGGAAATAGTTTGATCCTCTTTGAAACAGCACCTATTAATAAAGTCGATATACTTGAGAAAAAAAAAAAAACACAAGGAAAATTAGTTTTTTTCAATCATTTATTCAACAGGAATATCAATGGATGTGATCATCTTCTGTGGAAAAAGTAAGTATACCCTTGGCATCAGAAGCTAGTATTTCCCCCTTTAGCAGAAATAACTTCTTATAGGTGTTTTGCATAATTGTCCACCAGGTCTCTTGACCGTCTGCTGGAAGATTTGACCGCTCTTCCATGCAATATTCTTTCAGTTGCATGTACTGCCCGTTTCAAACCCCCCCACAACATTTCAATGGGATTCAAATCCGGGCTTTGGCTAGGCCATTCCATAACCCTTTATTTCTTCTTTTTGAGCCGTTCCTTGGTGGATTTGCTCGTGTGATTAGGATCATTATCCTGTTGAAAAGTCCACTTTCAGTTCAACTTTCAGACTCGATGATCTCGCATTGTCTTCAAGCACTCTTTGATATGATGCGGAATCAATAGTTGAATCCACGAATGCAATCTATCCAGTCCATGAGGCAGCGAAGCAACCCCAAACCAGAACATTTCCACCACCACAGTTGGTATGCGGTGCTGACAAAGCCGACTTTGGTCTGCGCCAAACATGTCTGCTGTTACTGTGGCCAAACAACGCTATCTTTTCATTCGACTGTCCAGAGCACATTATTCCGAAAGGCCTGGTCTTTGCCTATATGCTCATATAGACACTTAGACACTAGATATGAGAGGGGTATAATTAAGTCCGGTTCCACCTGCACTCCCTAAGCAGGTTCTAATCACTAGCACCCAATCTTGAACACATGATTCGGAGGTGGTGTAAATGTAGGGATGTACTTAGTTGTTCCATGTGAATGATTTGATGTTTGTTTTGGTTTTTTTGGGGTTAATTTAAATTGTGAAAATTACTACAAAATGTCAATTTAATCTATCATTTGATAGTGTACGACCTTTATTAATCGGCACCGTTTCAAAGAGGATCAAATGTTTGCTTGTCCAAATGTGTATAAAAGATCAAATTTCCATGGGGTGTACTTATTTTTTCACATAACTGTACGTAGATGTCTAGAAACATGCAAGATTGTAGTAATAAGGACGGCTCTAGGGAGAGAGAAAAAAGGTGAAGTTAGCTGGGGAATTGCACAGCGGTCACGTGTCTTCTGTGTCCCGTACAAATGTAGCTCGTTTGGCTTTACGTACATAGAAACGCTCACGTTTATCCTGATGTCCCTGTTTCTCATTTCTGTCTCCTATTTTTGGAAACTGAAATATGAATTTCAGATTTAAAACTTTTCAACACAAGCAGCGAGACAAATCAGTTTAACTCTTTAAAAAAATAAATAATTTTTTTTTTTTTTTTTTTTTTAAATAGACTTTGACATGTCTGCCGAGCTCTCTTCTCATTTTAATATGATTTCTTTCCACCACTTCTGAAAAGCGTAATCATCCTCCCTTCCTCCAAAACGCACAGCAATCTGCTGCCTCTGCACTTTCAACCGAGTTTAGAAACCAGGCCAGAAAGGAAGCCCATTTACATGTCTGTCTGAGGTCACCGTTCTTGCCGTATATCCCAGAATCCTTCAGTTTCCCAACCATCTTGGAGAAAAAAACATGTCTACATCACACCTCCTTTTGAATTGTGATGTAATTAGTGTGGTGTAATTGGGGGGGGGGTGTCTATAATAATCTATTGTAAATAAAACGAAATAAAATTTTCCCTTCACGTTTGAGCTTGGATGCGTGCGTTATCTTTTCATATAGATTGCGGTTTGTTTAGCCTTGCTGTAATGTAATATGGGTGGTGTGTGTCGTCAGGGAACAAGCCCTTCCCACCATTCAGATCCAGCTTCAGAGGGACAGCGCTGATTACACCGTCCCTGCCGACCTCCACCAAGGCAACAGCAGCAAGTCCTCTAGCGGCCTGCCCAAGACCATTTCCAAACTCACCTCCAAGTTCACCAAAAAGGCTTCGTCCAGCTCCGGAAGCGGCGGAAGCTTCTCCATCCCCAGCACGCCGTCTCGAAGCACCAGCGGCGTCGACGACAAGCCCAAAGCGTCGTCCCAAATTCTCCAAATGACCGTGTCGGGTACCGGTGACTCCGGCCAGCACGCGGCTAACGGTTCGACTCCGGACGAGCAGGGTATGAATCTGCCTACGGACCAGGAAATGCAGGATGTGATTGACTTTCTGTCCGGCTTCAACATGGGCAAGTCGCAGCAGGCCTCGCCATTGGTCAAGAGGAGGAACTCGGTCGCCTCCAGCAACGCCGCCGACCTGAAACCACCTAGCTCTGTGGCCCCGCCCACTTCGCAAGCTCCGGTTCTGCATGCTGCAATCCCATTGGTTCAAAATCTGCCTCAACAACAACAGCAGCAGCAGCAGCAACAGCCTCCACAGCTCCCAACTACACCCAAACAGCAGCAACAGACCACAGTCCCTCCACAACCACAAGCCCCAGCGCAGCCTTCACCTTCCCCACAGACCCTGCAGTACTACCAGCACCTCCTGCAGCAATCCCAGCAGCCCTCACCCGTCTCACCACAACTCCCCTCACAGCAGCCCCAGACTCTCCCGCCGCAGCAGAGGGCTCCCGGAAAGTGGACCCAGGCTCCCCCGGGTGGGCTCTCACCCATCGGGCACATGACTCAGTGGACTTTGCCTGACCTGAGCTCTGACCTGTACAGCCTGGGGTTGGTCAGCACGTACATGGACAGCGTGATGTCAGAGGTGTTGGGTCACAAGGCGCCGCCAGGGCCACGCAACAACACCTGGCCTAATCGTGAGCAGAGCGAGCAAGGCGTGTTCGGGGTGCTGGGTGACACCATGCCCTTTGACCCTGCAGGTGAGGTTTTAAAAAATTTTATTGTGTGTGTGTGTAACATTCATGTAAGGAATGCAGTTTATCATGTTGGCACTTACATGGTTTCTGAGATTTGTTCATTTATGTATTTATTTTTTTACTGCCAAGTTGATTAAGATGATAAGTCTTGGCGTGTCTCGGCTCGTTCGCCGCCCTTTACTTCTTGACTTCCTGCCAAATCTTTGAGTGTTGACTGCAGTGATGAAAATGTGATTGACGTTGAATGTCTGATCAGTCAGGTGCAGCAGATAAAGATCAGAATGTTGAAGGATGAGCATGAACGTGTGAACGTGCTTGAACCTCCTCTCTGACGTCTAACTCGACAGATTATCAGTGACTGTGAGGTGGAAAGCGATAAATGGTCCATTGTGTGCTGTCGGTTAGTGTCAGGATCTGACAGAACACTGTGTGTGTGTGTGTGTGTGTGTGTGTGTGTGTGTGTTACTGTAGCAGGAAAGAAACACAGCTTGTATTGTTTTTGTATGTAAAAAAAATTCAGAACCATCGGATCTCTCTAGGGTTACAAAATTGAAGGAATTTCCAGAATTCTTGTTCTTATATTTCAGAAGAGCATCACACAGCCGGCAATGCACGCTCTCGTCTGTTTTTTCCTTCTTTTTTTATTTTTTTAAATAAAACTTTCCTACACAGGATATCACCTCACCCGCCTCACGGCCTCTTCTAATTTGTGCAAATTCGTAGCATTGAATGCTCGATAAGTGCATTGCCTTCCCTCCCCTCGTAGGCGATTTAAAATCCTGACACCTTCTACAAATAATCGCACTTAAATTATCCTAATAGGAGTGCGAAAGTTGTTTAAACAACCCTGAATGGATCCCAAAATAGACTAAACATATTCCATTAAAATTCCCTAATTTAATTCAAGAAGTGTAATGTTCATATATTCTAGATTCATTACACATAAAGTGAAATATTCCAAGCCTTTTTTGTTTTTGTTTTAATCTCGATGATTACGGCTCACGGCTCATGGTCAAGTCAAAAATCCAGTACCTCAGAATATTAGAATAAAGAATTTATAATACAGAAATGTCGACCTGAGAAGAACTCTAATCAGATAATTAACTCAAAACACCTGTGAAGGTTTCCTGAGGCTTTAATCTCTGTCTCGTTCAGTGCACAACCACAATCACGGAGAAGATGGAAGTGTATTTTGCATTTCATTTGGAAGTCAAGGTTCCAGAGTCTGGAGGAAGAATATATATATATATATATATATATATATATATATATATATATATATATATATATATATAATATATATATATATAATATATATACACACATACACATATATATATATATATATATATATATATATATATATATATATATATAATTATTATTATTATTATTATTATTATTATTATATATATTATTATTATTATTATAGTATCATATATATTATAGTTTTGTTTAAATCATGGATCCTCTGACTATTCTGGGGACCCTCTTGGAACTGTTGGTATAAGGTATGTGTGTTTAGTGTTTTCACTGGCTGAAGTAGGTGTGTGTGTGTGGTGTTTTTCATAGCGCATTAGGAACGGTCACATTATCACAGAGCCAGATTTTGATGGCTCCTTTGTGTGTTTGTGCTGTGCTGGACAACTCTGGATAAAGAGACTGAACACACTGGGGCAAAAGAGCTGAGCATGCTGAATCCAGTCCCTCCACCCGCACCAAGCTCTCTCTCCTTCCCTTCCTTTTTACTCACTGATGCCCCCTGTCTGTCCATCAATGATACTACAGCTCATGTTTTGTTTTGCTCTCTCTCTCTCTCTCTCTCTCTCCTTCTCTCCTCTCTCTCTTTCCATCTGTCTCGTCTCTCTCTCTCTCTCTCTCTCTCTCTCTCTCTATATCTCTATATCTATCTATCTATCGGTCTCTCAGTCGGCTCAGATCCGGAGTTTGCGCGTTATGTCGCTGGGGTCAACCAGGCGATGCAGCAAAAGAGGCAAGCACAGCATGTGCGTCGTCCCAGCAACCCCCGTAGCAACTGGCCCCTCCCAGACGACCAGCACAGGACCTGGTCCCACCCAGAATACTATAGCGAGGGGTAAGTAGCTTTGTTGTATCTACAGTAGGTTTTACACACACACACACACCATCTCTGTGATGTTATGATCATATCCTTGTTCTCTTATTTGGCATAATTTGCATGAATGTGTTTTTTAGATCACAGGTTCTGCATTTTCGACAGCTTCATACTACAAGCCAGTTTCAGCATGGCGCTGAAACTCAGGAATCATCGTAGAAGCAATGATTGGACAAATAAAATCTACTGAGTGTATTATGAGGTCTCGGCATTAAGCATCGATGTGTAATAACTTGTCCGTTAGACAGATGGTCAGACGCGTTCCGGAAATAGCACGGCACTGAATATCCAGACCGAAAAAAACTGTGGCTCTCTATAGTGCAGGTTTTGAAGCTGTAAATAAAAGTTTTCAATAAAATAAAAGTAATATAATGGTATATACTGCAAACACTGGCATAACAAACGAGCTAACTGCCATGACCGTGTTCAGAAAAACACTAACAAAAGGCTAATACCTGAATGCGAGTTATCGAACGTAGTGATGTGTAGGATTGATTTTTATTTAAGGAGAGTGTCTTTATACTCTGAAAAGTAGAGTTTACTGACAGAGTGTTTTTCTGTGAGCAGGGAGGCAGTGAACAGTACCTGGTCAGCCAATCAGGGTGACTCTGCCAGCTCGAGTGACGAAACCTCCTCAGCCAACGGGGACAGCCTGTTCTCCATGTTCTCTGGTCCTGATCTGGTAGCTGCAGTCAAGCCAAGAAGGTACAAAAAAAACCACACACACAAACCACGCCCACCAGACCCTATACTGTCCTTATAGGTGGATTTCCACCACAGGAATTTAAACGCATTTTCACTACAGAAACCTGGTTCAGTTTTAGTTTCACAGGCCACCGTTCCAGGAACCGTTTTAGCTCCTGCACCAGATTCTGTCGAAAAGGAACTATTAGGGTGGGGCTTGCTGAACATAACATCTGTGATTCACAAAATGAATAACTCTTCTAACCCCCCCCAACACACACACACACACACACACACACACACACACACACACACACACACACACAGACTTCCCCCCCCGGAACGGTTCCTCAGAAGGTTCAGGAACTTCAGTGGAAACATTTAGCTTTAACATGCCCTTGAGCTTTAAAGGTGCATTAGATAAGATTAGTCTCTTTTTTAAGATCAGCTCTTTAACGGTTCAGTACGTGGGTTCGACCCCCACCAAATTCCCACCCACGTTCACAAAGCTCTGCCCCGGGATCTACAGAATAGTCTGGCTATAAAATGTACATCCACATATATCCACACAAGTAAGAATTTTTGTTTTAAGAAATCGACTATTGCTCCTTTAAACTTATTTTTATTTTGGCTTCCTGAATAAAACAGTGTGATCATTAAGTGAACGTTTTGGTATTAGCTATGAATGCATATTATCAGTCACTGACATATTAGCTGTAATACTTAATAGAGTATCTGAATGCTGTGTGTGTGTGTAGGAAACACAGCTGTGGTGAGCAGGAAGTGTGTACGCTGCCCTCTCCTCCTCTCCACCACGCCAGTGATGACAATAACCAGGTAAGACTTGTCCCAGGTCAATACTGATTATTGAGGTCCTTCTGGTTTGTTGATAGGTTCGGCAACAGCGTGAAGCGCCCACCGTGTTTCCTGTTAAAGTCCATCACCACCTCGCGACAGCTTCCCGACAATTTCAATACGTCCTTCTTTTGTCAAAGGCGTTCTTAAAAATTATCTGGAAATTTTTTTTGTGTGTATATATGAATAAATATATAAACTAAGTATGAAAAACGTGGGAAGACATTTTGCTGAAAAGTGTCCATGAAGACCCCGTGTGTATAAACCGTTAAAAAGTGTGACGCGTCGATCGTTGGAAATTGGAATAACGCTCCAGACAAAAATAAAGCACTTCAGCGAGTCTCGTTAACCGTACGTGTTTTTTTTCTTTTTCTTCTTCCTTTTGTTTTCGCAGGACAGCAAAACTAAAACATGGCCTCCGAAGGCGCCGTGGCAGCACTCCACCCACTCCAACACCATGCCCAATCCCAGCTCTTCCCTCTATCAAATGACGATACCTTCCAGCCAATGGGGTGACTCCATGCAAATGCTGCAGTCTCCGGTTTGGTCAACAGCCAATGAGTGCTCTCCTTCCAGCGGCCTCTCGTCCGGCTTCCCGTTCACTCAGCAGCAGCAGGTCTCGCAGCAGCAGGTCTCGCAGCATAAAGCTCTGAGTAAAGGCTTCAAAAACTTCCCTCTGAAACCTGAGCACCGGCCCTCGTACCTGCACCAGTACTGACCCCGCGCTTCTCCACTGCCTCGCCTCGCCCCGGCTTCCTCTTAATCGCTGTTCTGAGACCAGGGAGCGTAATCATGACGTTTAGGTCCCTGGGTAAGCTGTAGACTGGTCCTAGATCAGCGGTTAAGGGTTTCGCCATGGTTATGCCACGGTTGGAGTCGGTGCTGGTGTAAAGACGAGATGCTACAGCTCACACCATCACGCCATGTAAATTGGGGGGGGGGGGTCAGGAGGTCGGAAAGGACTAACATATGAGGTCAGGTGGATGGAGACACCATCACACCCTTACTCATGTGCTTAGTCACACCCCCGTAGCCGACACTTTACTCTGGACCGAACTCCGATATCCCAATTTTGATAGTCCTTTAGACGAGTGTGTTTTTATAGGCGAATTTATATTGAACATTGTGGCATATATATATATTTTCTTTTTGTATTTGTCAGATCCATACGAGTCCCCGGTTTTCCAAACTGCCATTCGCGCCGAATTAGTGCATGACTCCCGCTTCCAGCAGCTAGTGAAGTTGTCGCTTGAGCTTCCTTCCGCGCCAAAAAATGCTCGAGTCTAGAAACCCCCCCCCCCCCCCCCCCCCCAGAAAAAAATAAATAAATCTGCCAAGATCATAAAACAGCTCTCAGTGGGAATTCTCCAGTTTATTTCCAGGCTGCCGTGGACTCGTAGAGAGCGGATCTCATGGCACGCGTCAGAGCCTAACGGGACACAACCGGTCGCCGTTACCGTATCGGCGAGGGACGGGGAGGGAGTTAAAAACAAAAAAAAAAGCTCTAACTGCCAAAATCTCGTGTCGGATCACTTAGACTACAGCTCCCATAAGCTACTCTTCCATAGCGTGTAAATGACTCGGAAGAAAAATAACGAATAATTCTTTTTATGAAGAAGCTTTGAGCAGGCTCGGCAGAAATATAATAAATCATAGCAGATGTGTAATTTGAAAAGAAAATACACTACTTTTTCAACATCTGACAAAGTTTAAAACAGAATAAAAGAAAACGTTCGCAGTAAGTAAACTATGTGCCATGTGTTGATATTAATAGCACTTGCATAATTCCCCCCCCCCCCCACCTTCTTTCTTTTTCTCCAACCAAAGCGTTGTTGTTGTTGTTGTTGTTGTTGTTATTGTTGTTCAGTCAGTGAAAGGTGCTTGATGGAAGCAGATGGAGTCTAGTAACCTGTAATGAAAAGAAGCGAGAGACGCCCCGTTCTGTTCATCATCGTCCGCTCACTTTCTGTTCTCGATCGGCTATTGGCGCAACACTTAAACACTACACAAACAAAAAAAACGACTGCTCATCACATCTGTTCCTTTGAGATACGATATATTTCTTGTTAAAGATATTGACAGTATTAATCTTATTTTTGTATTTTCTTATGTTATACCATTACTGTATATGTTAACATAATATAGGCTTATTAAGTAAAACATTATTTTTTTTCTTCCCCAAGATGTGAAAAGCACATTTCCTTATTATTACTATTATTATTTTTCCTACAGAGTTGAACTTATCTATAAAAACATCACCAAATACAATTAAAATCACAAACACTAAAGCCCGATATTAGATTGGGGTGGTTTGGATTGTTTTCTTTCCCCCCTCCCCTCCCTTCATCGCATTTTAAACTGCCCAGGATCTTTTCTTTTTCTGAAGTTTGTGGATGCCGATGTTGCCTGTATTTATGATATGACCATGGTTTTTTTTTTTTTTTTCTTCCTGAAACTAACATACTTAACATGTTTACAGAGAATCATTTGCTGTATATAAAAATATATATCTTTTTATAGTTCTGTGCTTTGCACAATCAAAACATAGGGGTTGTTGCTTGGTCTGTGTTCTCTCCCAAAACTGTTGCACCCTTCTTTTTTTTTTTTTTTTTCGGTTTAAAAAGACATATTTGAAGACCTTGGACTGTAAGCGTTAGCATTACTGGGCTGTGTCAGAAACGGTTTACTAGTGGCTTCACGAATAACACAAAGCCCGGGACGATATGATACGATGACGTGAAGAGGGAGCGCTTGGCTTACGTTGCTTATTCACTAGAGCTGGCGTCTGAATCTTTACAAGTGTACCAGCAATGCAAAAAAAATAAATAAACATAATACAGAACGAGTCATACGCTCTCATTTAAAACCACACACACACACACTTTAATTAGCAGTTTATTTTTTACCAAAAGTGGCTCTGAGGCCATGTTCAGGCACATCCTGAAGTGATTTATTTCTCTTACACACTTATCAAGGAACTAAAGAAACAAAATGTGTACTTTTTATCCATTTATAGTTGTTCTGGAACGTCCACGAAACGAGTTCTCGCTTGTATTACAGCAGCTCTAAACAATCATTCCGTTTTAACATCTCTCTTGACATTAGTCCTGCGTTCTGAAGACGTTGCCATGGTGATAAACTGACCATTACGAAACGCTGACACTGGAGACTCCTTCCACAAACGTTAACCACTTGTCTTTGTTAAATAGCAGCGTGTCTTTTAATCCCTTTAACGTTATCGTCCACCTTCCGATAGAAACGACGATTAAAAACCCGTCCTCTGTCTGAGCTGCTGTTACGCAACGTTAAATCAACACTTCCTGGCCAATCAGAATGAAGGATGGAACAGCGCTCTGGTGTAACTAGCCCTAAAGAAAAAACAACAAAAAAAAACAAACACTGTACATAGTGCAAGGTTCAGTCAGACTGCAGATGCGGCTCTAAATCAGGTTTTAGAGACGTCCTTCGTTCCAGCGAGAGTTGCGCCTTCACAAGGAGCCTGAAAGACAAGCGGGGTCATTACAATTGAAGATTATGCAACACAAGGTGTATGTGTGTGAGAGTTGTGCAGGTTGTGATGGACTTACAGACACATCAGGACTGGCATCTGCTAACGTTCCTAGATAAACTATGTTTCTGTGGAGGATCTGTTGATACCTGCACATAAATAAAAGGTCATTTCTGCATATTAATCCAGCAAAGGCCAAAGATTGGTCGTTAAAATGGTTCCTTTAATCAGCCATTTAGTGTCACGAGTGTAAACACATCACTTCCAACGAGTCCGGTTCTCCTGTATGACTTTCACAAAACACACTCCTAAACATGTAGAGAACCGAAGCGAACTTTAATCAGCGGGAGGATGTTTACACAGCATTTAGAAATGCATTTCTGCAAATGAAAATTAACACGCCATCTACGAGACTCTGAATCGGTCATGTCAGCTTAAAAAGAAAAGGAAGAGAGATGCATGTATTTATTAGATGTAATAAAGTACGAGTGAGTGTGTATGAGCTCAGTGCTTACTGTACACATTCAGTGGCTCTGCCCTTCTGCATGTACTCCGCTATACATCTCACGAGCTGGTCATTTTCATTCAGCAGCTGTAATAAAGCACACCAGACAAACACAGTGTTTTATTTTATTTAGTTCTGAAGCACATTAACGAAATCAGGTGTATAATATGCATTGATGACTTCTCTGAGAAAACTAACTTTGTGGAAATTTGTTAGAATGAGTTAGAATCGATTTATTCAGGGGAGACATGCAACTCTCCATAGATTTATACTGCTTTATGAGTTAATGTAGCCCCTTCCAATATGGCGGACAAGTTAACGTGTGGCATGACCTAGCAGTGTTTGGACCACCGAAGAAGAACGCCACCTTTTGAGAAACGTAGTTTACGCGTTTTTCTAAGATTTCAGAGTGCCGAATTACACCCAAGACTTTATTTTGTTAATGTTAAACGCTGTTAAAAAATAAAACATTACTACCTGAAACGAAACTAGCCTAGCTATTTATGCTAGCTAGTTAACATAGTTGGTCGTGTAACTAGTTAATTCAACTTTCACACGTTTATTTGTATTTTTTTGCTCAGTTACAATTACTTACTCTCTGAATGGTTTCTTGGTTAATTTGCGCTTTCCCACGTTGTCTCTTGGGCACAAAAACAACAGACATGTTTATAACCGCTCGACGCTACCCAGTGCCCTGTGAGCTGCGCATGCGCAGTGCTTTTCCGCTGCGCATACGCAGTAGTGATCCTTCATTCTCGAACGAATGATTCGCTTCACGTTAAGAGCCGACTCTTCTTCTTCTTTCCTTTTAATGGCGGTACGATTCAAAGTGCAATTCCGCCACCTACTGGGCTGGAGTGTGGAGCATGACGGATATTAGTGACGAAACAAAACATACACGTATATATTTATATATTAGAGATGCACCGAAACTAAATTTCTCAGCCGATACCGATAGTTCTCTGTTATACCTTATTTTAAATGAATAATAATTAATTCCACAATTCTGAAAGAAATGCAAATAAAAACTTTATTCTCTCCATTTCAACACGTTGTTTGACAGTAACTGGTCTCATCAACAGAAAACACATTACTCTAATTAACATTAACACATGAACTCAATTCTGAAGATTAAAGTAAGATTATTAACTTATTGAATGATATTAATTCATATTAACATGGACTGAATTCTATAAAACCTCCTGTTAGTCTCACATTCACTCTCCACAAACACAAGCATTTCTACTTCATTATTAACATCAAACTGGTAATATATAATATCAACTTTTTTATATATTAACATTAACTGGATATGAAATATACTACTCTACAAATATATTTCTCTGTGCAATATATACTTTTTTTGTCAACTCGTCTTCATTTAAATCTTTCAACAGTGTACTGGAGCTTTAATTTTAAAAAAAAAAACCAAAAGACTCCCGAAACTCCCGCTTCACTGCTGCTCACTTCCGGTGTGAAATGTTATCAGTGCAGAGATTACAGAGATTACAAACTGCAGTTTTGTCTTCATTCCACAGCGTAGACATCTTCTTTACACACCGCACGAAATCGATGTGTTTTCCCGCCCTCATTTGATTGACAGGATATAATCAGCCCTGATCATCAGATGTTTTTAAACTATCGGCCGATGATCGGTATCATCTCTAGTCCTTATCATAGATCGGTGCATCTTTAATATATATATATATATATATAATTTCAAGGACCTTAAATCCTATTTATTACACCTATTGCTTTAATATATTTTATAATTACATAGTAGACTTTATACTGTACTGATGCATTCTTTAATATTGTTTTAAGAGTTCCATTTTCAACATTCAACAAACGTAATACTTCTATTAGCCTGAGTTGTTCTCTTTCATAAGCTACACACTTTAATAGTACATGTTCAACAGCCTCTGGTGGTCCACGTTTATTGCAATGACCCGAGTCATGTTTGCAATAATAGCTAGTGTCTGATTAAGAGCTGTGTGAGTCTAGATATTATCATGTCCTGCTTCCGAAGTCTTTCCTTCCATTTCCAACTTGTTTTTGAATGTTGGATAGATGATGATCTTTTACCTCCTCATTTCTTTTCTTAATCACAGCCCCTCTAATTATTCCTTTCATTTCTGCTTTGTGTTATTTTTGTATCCACGTTGGTGTTTTTTAGTGCCTTCTTAGCCATTTGACCAGCTTACTTATTTCCTTCTATCCCAACACGTGCTGTTACCCATAAGAATAATCTGCTTAATCTATTAAATATGCTAATTTTGAACATGCTTTGTAGAATATCATATAATATGTCTTGTCTAGATGTAGACTTGCCACTTAATAAACTCGGTCGAAGCAGAATACGAGTCCGAGCCAATGACCGTTCCGAACGGCTGAATTTCCTCCACCCAATGCAGCGCCATCAGAAGCCGCTTACTGTCCTGATCCAGGGTCTTTCAATCCATCTGTAAATCTCTTTCTCAGGAACATTTACCTTTTCGTTATTCATTTCTTCCCAAGTTGGCGGTCTACTATCGGCATTGGAAATAACCACGGCGGTATTGTAGGAATCACCACCGTAGGACTTGCATCTATTCTCGCCAGTCCTGTACCCTCAGCCTTTCTGTACTGTCCATCCAAAAATGATATCATTTGACTTATTCTCCCAACATCTTTAGCTGGATGTGTCCTTTTAAAGAGGTCCAACATACCAACGCAACTTAAGTCTGCAAATATCCATCGGTGCTCCTCCCATTTCCGCCTGAACCGCCGATACTGGAGAGGTTTCTAAAGGCACCACAACATACTCGCAAGGCTTGTGCTCGAACCACGTGTCTCTTTTAATAGCTCCTTAACGAGTGTCTTCCTGCACCGCGTTCCACCCGATAAACATCTTAATATTTACATTGCGGCATGTGGTGGACGAGCTTCTCCAGACTGACTTACATTTATTTCATTTATTCGTTAAGGGCCTTGCTCAAGGGCTCAACAGCGGCAGCTTAGTGGTGCTGAGGTTTGACCTCACGACCTTCCCATCAGTAACCACTGAGCTTTTTCTATTTTCCATGCTGTCGCGACTTTTTCAGAATTGGGAGTGTAGTATTTTGACCACGGAAGGACGTATCAAGGTCATTCTCATGGCTGGATCTGGAAGCTGTCGCGAGGTTGCGATGGACTTTAACAGACAGGAATTACTGTGCAACAACCGAGAAGTGGACGTCTGCGAGTTGCCACCGATGAAGGTAGAACCGAAGTCTAAAATGTGAGAAAGAAAGAAAGAAGAAAGAAGAAAGAAAAAAAAAAACAAAAACAGAAGAACGGAGAAAAATTGACGAGTATTGACGAGAAAAGAAGGAAAAAAAAAATATTCAAGGACAAGGATTTTGAACAACTATTTATTTCTCATTTCTGAATAAAAACCTCAAGCTGGTCACTGAAAGTACACCATGCTGTACAATTGCTTTATTCAGGAAATACAAACAAAACCAAAAAAAAAAACAAAAAACACGTTAGCCAATCAAATTCTTTTAGAAGAGAGAAAAGAATCCTGTTTCACCTTTACAAAATGAAACTCTGTATGTACAGTCTGACATCTCATGAGCAGGAGGAGGAGGACCGGGGCAGTGTGTGGCGTTAATGTGATTATTGCATCAGTCCAGGACTCGCTATCACTTCTCTCTCTCTCTCACACACACACACACGCACACAGACACACTCTCTTGCTAGAGCAAAATCCCAAATTTGACACACCAGAGGATTTACCCGTCCTCAGCACTGCACTACACGAGCAAGAGAGCGCTCAATACAACCAGAATACTTACGACACACAACTTCTCTGGCTCATTAAGGCATTTCCCTTCATGCTGTCCTCCAAGCCACGACCAAATCGTCCAATCAGACGGCTCATCCTGAACTGCAGGGCTTTATACTAGCTGCCTACCAATAGACCAATATTATAATAATAATAATATGCCACATGTAGCTAAGGTTCATCGCGTAGCGCCTACAGGAAGTACACAAGAGCCACAAAGGTAACCTCAAGCCACGACAAGAACACGAACCTTACCGAGTCTTATTGATACGAGACGAAAGGACGAAGCACGGACGAGTGTCTTTCATCATAAACCTTGCACGAGCAGGAAAAGAAGAAACGAACGAAACAACAACAACAAAAAAAAAAACAAAAATGTAGAATGCATACAAACTCCCAAATGCTGGTAGAGAAGCGGAAAAGTGCTCCGTTGACATTCAGGGGGAGGGGAAAAGAAAAAAAAAAAAAGATGAATTAAATACCACGCGATAAAGGATCTCATAGAGCTGGAATTCGTTCATGAGCACAGCGGAGGAATCCTGAATTAAACTCAACACTGACCCTGGATCAGCGGTCCTACACAATCAACCCTCCGCACACACACACACACGCGCGCGCACACAGAGTTCATCACTGACGCATCCGAAAAGCACGAGATCATCCGATCGGCTAATCGCACCACCATGTGACCATGACATCACCGCTATCCCTTCTGCTATTCCACTTCTCCAGCTTGCTATGTAACAGATATTAAAAGTAAACGATTTTGTTGTATAACTCAAGCCGGCGACCAGGTTCACCATCAAACTGTCAAATTTTTTCGTGTGTGTGTGTGTGTGTGTGTGTGTGTGTGTATATATACACACACACACCAGGCATCTTATCTTAGTGCAATGTACATCATTATATTGTGTTGAACCTCAAGCTGAAAAAAGTGAAGAGTTAGTGGTAATGTCATGGTCTGACAGGCTTGCTCAGCACTTCTCTTTTATTTATTTATTTAATTTTCTTTTAAAAAAAAGGGGGGGGGGGGAGAATCATTCGCGCATGAGCTTGTAAGCTCAGGGACGCTTCAAAAGCTTCGCCAAAACGTCCCGATTTGATTTCAAACCATCTGAATCCCCACTCCAAGCAGAAACCTTTTTATAGACCCTAAAAAGTTGATTTTTTTTTTTTTTAAGATGAGACTAGAGCGGCGGTGCACCAGAGCGGCGGGCCAGTCTCTAAACCCATGACCTCATTTGTTGTAACGCTACCAGGTTCTCAAACAGAATTCAAACCTCATTACACGAGCGCTAGATTCACGTTATCAACACATCTGTTCTTCACGTCATACATCCCCCCTCTCTCTCTGTCTCTCTCAGATTCGAAGTTTAATAAGACTTTAAAGAAAAACACACAAAAAAAAAAACAAAAAAAACCAGAGCTACTCATATTTAAAGCCAAAGTAAAGAGAACATGGCGCAGAAACGAACAAACAAAAACCAAGTTTGTGTATCATGGCGTTAATCGTCTCTAAAGTGCAAATGATTTTTTTTTTCTTTGAGGGGATCTGATCGTACTGTTAAAGAGTGCGCTGGACAATCCCTGAAGAACTCGACAGACAACGGCGATTAGTTGTGCGGCAAATGTAACAGAATTGAAACACGTCGACGTATCAAAGAGCCTGACAAAAAGACATCTGCGTAATCGGTGAAAGGCGATACCCACTGGCGCTCGCATCTCGACTTTAATCAATTCTAAGCGAATGTGTGATTTCTTTTTCCCCCCAAAAGAAAGAAAGAAAGAAAGAAAGAAAGGAAGCAGTCTCTTCCAGCAGGGTACAGGGAACACTTCCTGTCTACAATGGCACTGGAAAGACATACGGGAGTAATTCCTTAAACCAGAAAAAAAAAATAATAATAATAATAATATTTCTAAAATCCCTTCGAGTGCTCGCTAACTTCACACCAGCATTATTACATTCAACATATAGTTGTCTTTTCTTACTCATTAGCCAACATTTGAGATCGGAGTTGATGAGAATTTAGGAAACGGCCGGATCAGACCATTCGGGTGAGGAAATAGGGGGGCGAATCGTCAGGAGGAGAGAAGAAGAAGAAAAAAAAAAAGTCACTACAATAAAAATAAAAAAAAATAAAACTAGGAGGAAAGCACCAGAGAAAGAGAACATGCTGTAGCTACTCGCAGTGGAGTCACGTGTCTAATCGAGAAGTGGTTCAGGCTGTGAGGGTGACGCTCTCCATCGTGACCACACAGGACACACAGACGGATTTGGTGCTTCTATAAGACGGGAACCGAAAGAAAAAAAATAAAAAGCTATATAACTGATGGGAGCTCACAGTATCAGCGGGCGTCGGCGTGCGCACGTGTGCGCGCGTACGTGTGTGTGCGTGCACCTAAGAGGAATATCACCAAATGCATTTCAATCCCATTATTATTATTATTCCTCCGTAAGAAAGGAACTAAAACGCTGATGCAAAAATACTGAAAAGTAATTTCACTAAAGTCTCACGCTTTTTTCCCCCCCTCCGTGTCTGTATCAAAGAAAGATCTGAAGATTTACTTTTTTTGTTTTGTTTTCTTTTCTAAAAAAAAAACAAACAAATAAAAAAAAAAAAAAGAAAAAAGAAAAAAGAGGAGGGAAGCAGAAAGGAGGAACGAGTCCAGCTGGGGTAGGCCGACCCGCACTGGATGTAGATTTAGGACAGACGGACAGAGTGTCTATAGGGGAGGAGGGAGAGGGGAGTGGAGGAGAACTCCAGCCTGTAGGACACGCTGTAGTCGATCCTCTTCTGAACTACGCCGACACCTTGTTGTCCTTCTGAAATGAATCAAATACACACGAAAGAATAATTAATCACCAATCGTTCCAGAACACACACACAACAAATATGTTTAACCTTCACTGGTATACATTTTCCCCCACCCGACACTAAAAGTAACCAATCCTAACCAAACAAGACATGTTTACTGTGTAACGTACGTTTTTGTGGTTTGTTTTTACGTAAAATATTTCTTGAGAACGTTTACGTCGAGCCAGACCTGCTGACGACCCGGACCCCTTATTACCCTAGCACGTCTATCACATTTGCTATTATTCCCCGCAAAAACAAAACACAGTGGGGAGGATTAGAATCCCTCCTAAGCCCCGCCCACTGTGTTTTGAAGGCGGAGCTGCAGAGGTGCAAGGACGGATGCCGTGTGTAATAATCCGGTTCCGCAGCTCGTATGTTCAGAGGTATATCCTGCCTGCTAGGAGATAGTGTGTAGGATGCTGGGTTATAAATGAAAACGTACAGTGCGTGACTGCTGCGTCTATACCACATCACGCCTACGCACATTGTTCGGCAGTTTTAAAAAAAAATAATAATATTCAATAGTGTTTTTGTAAAATTTTCGGCCAAATACATCCTGAATTTTGAGTTTCGGTTCAGAATCTTCCTTCCCGTGAATCACTAGCGAGAACGTATACTGGATTTATTATTGGATAGCTGCTGACCCGGTACTCAAATTCAGAGAAGTCTCCTCGTCCTCCCCGTCCTGAGCGGAACCCCCCTCTGAATCCGGGTCCACCGCGGGGCGGGGCAAAAAAGCCACGTCCGGATGAACGCCCGCGACCGCCACGGAAACCCATAGGGCCCCCTCTGCCCCGGAAACCCCCACGGCCTCGGCGCAACGGGAGGCCAAACGTCTCGGCGTTCATCCTCCTTTCCTCAGCCCAGGTCTGCCTCCGCTCTCTACATGCACAAATACATACACACACCTTAAACATATCACACTATAATATTCAGGCTACAGAGCCCTCCACTAATATATATATATATATATATATATCTTTTTGATAAACCCCATGTGTTTGCAAATGTTTTAAACAAAAGTTTAAACAATATACACAACCTTTCACAGCCTTCTTTGCTCATATTTACCATATAAGGGTGCCAATATTAGTGGAGGGCACTGTATATACATTCATACATACGGTAGACGGAAATAATCCTCGTCAAAATCAAAACGTGTCGGTACAAAGAAATAATAAAAACGGTATAAAATGGTAACGTACCTGCCCCCTCCAGGTTTCTCTCTTCTGTAAAGAAGGCAAAGTCGTCACGTTAGCGTGATTAATATTTCTATAAAAGTCTGAGAACGTCTACTTCTTAGTCGTCGTGTTCTACCTGGAGTCGTCACAGGAGATGTTGTCGAAGAAGGACTTGGACTTGTCGTAGTAGCATTTGGGTCCCAGTGGGTCCTCCTCGTCCACGTTGCCCTCGCTGTTTTGCGTCTCCACGCCCGAGTCGCCCTTGTCTTCCCCGTTCACCGCCTTCTCATCTGCAGATCCCCGGTGCAATACTTGCCTTTAGTGCTACACTATTAAATCACAATCGAACCGCAACAAGCTTTGTTTTTTAATAAACCATAACCTCCCAAGACCTAGGTTTTAACTGTGCGACTAATCTCACTGACGCATCACTCACGTACTTTTCTTGGAACGCATTTATTTAAATGAAGCGCAAATATCAATCATCTGACAAACACTAAACCTAAAAATGATCAATAAGGTTGCTCCTCTAGTACTGATTTAAGACAGGCTCAATCTGAACTCGGTTATACGGGTGCTCCGGCCACGCCTACACGGCTGGCCTTTGGGGGAGGGGTTGGTTATCTTCGGAGATTTTGCTCAAGTGAATCTGAAAGAAGCGATGATATTTAGCTACATCAATAAGCTACTGATTTACAATAGCAGCATATGACTGTTGCTACGGTTACGTCAATACATTTCCACACCCATCAATAACTGATTTGTTGCGTGATTAAAACTCTTCATAAGCATACAGACGGAACCTAAAGCACTACTAAACACGTTTTAAACACTACATAAGAAAGGTTTTCTATACCACGGCCAAAATTACCCGGTTTTTATTATTTTTTTGGACTGTTATTATCCTTTATAACACGCTTTCAGATAAACAGTGGAGTAAACGAAGAAACTCAAATGACACCTTTGATTTTGAGCTTGCTCTGGAACTCGCGGTCGATCTCCTCCTTGTTGAACTGGGCGTTGGCGCTCTCAAAGTCAAAGTCCTTCTCGAACTTCATTGGTCCGTCTCTGCGCATGTTATACCGGCCCCGGCCGCGCTGATTTCCACCACCACCACCTCCACCGCCGCCACCGCCGCCGCCTCCGCCTCCGCCACCACTTCCTCCTCTTCCTCTTCTCACTGCAGAGGCACCTGCTGATGATCAGTCAGCCACCATACATCATCATGCTAAGACCTACACTAATCACTTTTAAAACTCCACGACCATGCTGCTGTGTCCCGTGATCCCTGGTGCTCATCTCTAGAGCACGCTGCATACTTAATTATTTACGCAAGTTTCGGTAAACACTTACTTCCGCCTTGCGGGCGTTTGCTGGCTTCCCGGTTCTCCATCTTGCTCAAGTCCGTTTCTGCGCGAGTGGCCTTCTCTACATCGGCAGCTGTAAGGAGTCAAACATCTGCATTAACAACGAGGATCTGGAAACCTGAGGAGGGCGAGTCACATCATAAAGAACTCTTCTTCATCTGAAACAGACTATACATTTTGTCCTGCCTTGACAGATACAGCACACGTTACCAACACACAAAGCCGAGCTGCATGCCCCCCAGATCACGGAGCCTGTTCATTCTCACCCCTGCTTTGCTCCTGGCTCTCAGCAGGCTGTTTCTGCAAGTTGGGAGGAGGTCTTCCCCCTCCAGGACTCTTCTGACTCACAGAACCAGCAGGCGGCGCTAGAGGAGCAGGCTGCGCTGCGTGTTCCAGGCTCGGGCTCTTCCGCGGGACATCCAGAGACGGGCTGGCGCGACCTGTGGAACGAACAACGGCGAAGAATAAGCAAAGCGTTACGGCGGAATCGGCACACGGGACGGGAAAAGAGCGTTTAAGACCAGAGCGTTCGTGAATTAAAGAAACTAATGATGAAATTTGGATCGTTTATTAAAAAACAAACAAAAAACCCCTCAAACAAACAATACGAGTGGAAGTTTAAACCATCTAACTATGCAAGAATGAATGAACCCCAACATTCAGGTGGTCACAGCACGCATTTGCACTTTTTTCTGGTTTGTTTTTTTTTTTTTTAACAGAAATGCAGCACACACACACACACACACACACACACACACACACACAGAGCGCACGCTTCCCCACCCAGATAGTTTGGTTACCTTCAGTTACACATGAGCTCAGAGAGTCGGAGGGGACAGTGCTCTGGGACAGAGGGGCGGCTACATTTGTCTCACTACCGAACACGGACCCTGAACTTCCTGTGTAAAGAGGGACAGCACAGCTTTAAGTGTTGGGGGTTTAATCTCTCTCTCACACACACATACAATAAAAAAAATATATATGTAGAGGGATAGATAGGTAGACAGACAGGTAGGTAGAGGGATAGACAGAGAGATAGGTAGGTAGAGGGATAGATAGATAGGTAGAGGGATAGATAGAGAGATAGGTAGGTAGAGGGATAAGTAGGTAGAGGGACAGAAAACCTGAGCTTCAGGTAGCCATACAGAGCAGGTGCAAATCTATAGTCGCTTTTCCACCGAAATTACCCGGAACAATTAATCCCAGGAACTTTAATCTTTAGATAAAGGATTGTGTTTTAAAAACAGAGCGTCTAGCTTCTGAAATCTGATAACACTGCAACAACAAGAAGCATGGAGGAGATGCACGCTGTGCTGCTGCTGATTGTGATGTGTTGCTTTACTAAAGAGGTAATCGAGAAACCGCTGGAAAATAGACGAGCAGTGGTAGTAAAGCGAATGCAGAATGCTCGTAATTCTACACTTAAAGTAAGCAAACGGATTTGATCAGCTATCACTGAGATGACGGAGACGAACGCGCGCGCACACGAGCTTCTCTCTGCCCTGTTTTTCTGCGTGAACAACACCAGGCTCGTGGGATATCTTTACGTATACTTTATCATTGCGGGTCGGCGTTTCCAGTTCCCGCTGTGTTTCATCCTCGGCATAAATACTTAATATGGCCTGAACCTCGTCGTCGGTCCATGGGTGTATTTTTTAAAAGAAACTCCATTGTGTTGATTCGAACCACAATAAACAACTGTTACTGCACGCGCCGCAACAGACTTTTAAAGACGGTGGGAGAAAAAAAAAATGCTGCGTGCGTTCAACCAATCAGCATGTTCAGCGCTCAAGTCCCAGGCTTTTGAAAAAAGTACCACCCCCCGAGTAGGGGTAATATTTTACCCAGAACCTAATTTAGACCCTGGTCCATGCGGTGGAGAGTACATGCAGAGTACCTCAAAAAGTCCCAAGTTCCTGGGGACAGTTCCTGCGGTGGAAAAGCGGCACATACATACACATTTATACATACATACATATGCGTGCGCACACACACACACACACACACTCAAGACTAGTCCCTTTTCAAGCAAACTATATCTAACTTCTTTAAATAGTGTCTACAGCTCCACCTGGAACTAACTCCGCCTCACTCGCTGATGTAATGAAAGCAGTTTAATCTGAGGATCAGCAGTGAAACTCGCCTGCAGCGACAGGAGCGCCAATGGGCTGGGGCACGGGGGGAGCCGAGAACTGGCTGTAGGCGCGCGCAGGGGGTCGGCTGAAGGACGCGTAAGAACCCAGGGGCTGGAAGGACGGCGCCGGAGCGGAGACTAGAGATGACTGCAGGAGAAAAAAAAAATTAGAAGATAATTAAACTACACATTTAGCGAGAATAGATATGGAACTGTTATCCTGATTAACTTTTTAACGATTGGATTTTCTCTGACTAGTCTCCATTACATAACCAGTACTCTCGATTCCGAACGTTTCCCCTCTCAGAAAAAGATTGGATAAAAACCGAACATGAGAGAACTGTAACAGCAGGAACCTTTTAACGATTAAAGCATTAGAGAAGCGCGTATACGGCTTTTAACAACGGACATCGTCATAAAGCGACTTTACAGAAATCTCAGTTCCAGATATATACACTGCTGGTCAAAAGTTTGTGGACACTCGACTGAAATGTTTCTCATGATCTTAAAAACCTTTTGATCTGAAGGTGTATGATTAAATGTTTATAAAATAATCAAAATAATTTAGTATGTTATCATCTTCATAGTTGCGTTTGTGTTACTGCAGAGTTTTGATTACTTCATTATTATATTATTATTATTATTCTAAAACGTGGGTAAAAAATAAAAATAAAGAATGAGCGTGTCTAAGCTTTTGACTGGTAGTGTGTATTTAGCCATAACGAGCAAACCAGAGGTGACGGTGGTGATGGGGGAAAAGAACCCTCACTGAGACGATATGAGGAAGAAAGAAACCTCGAGAGGAACCCATCCTCATCTGGGTGCAACGATCAACAAATAGTGCAAATATAAATAATAATCCCCCTTTTGTAACTCAAAAAACGCCATAAGGAACTTCCTTATAGTTTTCAAAAGACTTCCTTGAAGTTATCAAATGTTCACTGATGGAGACTCGAGTGCATGGCACTGTGTAGTCCTAAACCATTGGAGAAAACTGTTCACGTCAAACGCCGTCCAAAGCCATCTTTATGTTGTTGTTTTTTTTTAAAGTGGTGCCATCCTCAGTAATCTCACGTATCTTTATCCTGTCCACGTGGGGCTGACCTCAGCATCAGCGAGTTATTCCCAAGTGATGAGAACTCCAGATCCGGTAGGGGATCAGGATGGGTCAGGCAGGTTCAGAGAGCAGAAGGGGCGGAAAGAAGAATACGACTCCATCGTAACTCAGTGGAAGTGTGCATCAGTAATAGGGACGGTGCCTTGTAACGTTCCATCATGTGAAAACAGTGTGCATTACGTAGGCTTCGTGCATTAGCGAATAGAAAAAGGGAGTGTCTACAGAAACTCGACTTGGACCATCAAGGTTATAATGGTTTACGTCGAGAACACAAATTCTGTGAATATGCAAGGTTTGATCATTTCTCCTGTGAAGCAAAGACTAAATTCCCATCCTGTTGTTCAGAGAAGGATATTTAAAGCCAAAAAGCAACAATAAATAAATAACTAAATAAAAATAATGGATGTCGTCTGGCTGTACCGCAAGCAATTTTATAATATATAATATAACGGTGCATGTTTACTGAAATAAAATGCATACATGTGACACGGTTACCTGTACGATGGCCGGGTCTTGTGGCAGAGAGCAGTTGGGCTTCGGTGGCTCGCAAACGGTCAGATCTTTGATGTCACTTCCTCTAAAGATGATGTATTCGAAGACATCATCCCGCGGAGCCACTGGTCTGTCTGTAGGACGGTCTTCGGTGCCGAAAGACTTCACTGTTCGGAAAAAAACCCCAAAAAGATCAACACCGTGATCGTAACTGAGATCTGCAATGTAACTCAGGACTGATGACAGACATCACTGCAATTCTGAGACTATTTGAAGAGTACATTTTTGAGCATTGTCACACATTATTCTCCAAGATCAAATATAGTCGGTTTCTATAAAGATCTATCTTCACTACATGGCCATTACACCCATATGTGATGGTTGAACATCCCGTTCAACATTTATTCCCTCGTCGCTGTTATAATAACCTCCGCTCCTGTCTTCTGGGAAGAGAGGCTTTCCACTGGATTTTGGAGCGTGGCTGTGGGGATGTGTGTTCCTTCAGACACAAGAGCACTACTGAGATCAAGCACTGGGTGAGGAGGCTCCAGTTCATCCCAAAGGTCTTCAGTGGGGTTGAGGTCAGGGCTCTGTGCAGGACACTCCAGGAAATTGTAATGCTACAGCACAAAGACATCCTACAGTACAATTTCTACTGTAGACATCCAACAGTACAAAGGTGTCCATAAACATTTGGCCATATAGTGTAGTTGCCTCTTATGAATGACATTCAAAAAGACATTTTAAACCTATTAAGGACATTGTCTGAGCACACGTTGCTTTTTAATAAGCCTCACTTGTGTGAATTTATTGACAATGAAAGCGTCTGGAATGTTTAAATCTGTTCTTCGCTTTCAGAGCACACAGACGGCTAGAAGAGGGAGATTTAAGAGAAGTACAACAAAATGTTTACAAAATTAACTAATAATAATTTTTTTTTAAAAACCACGAGAGTAAAATAATTATGTCCATTTCCCAAAATCAACAGCTCCTCTTGATAATTATAGTATTTTATAAAAACGAAAAGTTATCTCTGATATTGTTTCTATAGCAACAGCTAGTCATACGGTGGATTATTTTACATAATCTAAACCTGAAAGTTTCGTGTTCAGGACAGAGTTTGCACTTTCCGGGTTCTCAGTAACATATTTAGTCTTTTGAGAGAGAGAGAGAGACTGATGAGGGAACGACCAGCCTCTTATAGCAGCTGTAACGCAAGTGTTAGCAGGAAGTGGTGTTCCAAACATTAAATGGATTTAAAAAAAAAAAATTAAGTACACATCTTGCTTTAATAAACTGCTCTAGTGTGAGAGGAATAAAACCTTTTGGGACGTGCCGTTAGGGTTAGAAAATAAATCAACTTCGCACCGCACCAACACAGGTTATTTTCTTGCAGTATGTTCGATTCCTTACTTGCTTTCTGTTCTGACAAAAACACCATTTTTGAAAAGTTTCCTTGGATATGCAAATGAAGGTGTCGATTCGATGAATATGCAAATTCATCTGTGTGACGTCAGCCAGCTGCGTCTCTCGGTGCCTTGTTTTTTTTGCAGTAGACCCTTTCCCCTGAAAAGATTCGGTAACACTGGCACCAAACAGCGTCGTAGAACTGTGTCTGTGTGTGTCACAGCTCATTTTAAGTTTAGAGAGAGAACGAGAACCGCTTCGGTGTGTGTACTTAACGCGGTCTGAGCTGAAGTAAACAAAGAAACGTTGCTAATGCACAGGCTAACAGCAGGCTGTTAACTTTACCACACACACAAAAAACTCTAAAAATAAATAAATAAATAAATAAATAAATAAAAATGAACAACATTAACGGAGTAAATTATATACACCAATAAACAAATAAAACCGACCGAGTCATAAAGTGTAAGATAAAACCTAGCTAACTAGCTCTCTTTCTACACATGTTAGCAAGCCACATTGGGTACACAAAATAAAATAATATTTTTATATTAATAAATCATAAAATAAGACATTTTACGAAAAAATAAAAAACCTTAAACACTACCTGCGAACTAGAATTATACATTTAACTAGCTTATTTAGCCAGATGCTAGACTGGCTGGCTGTATCCCAAATACCTCCTATAGAATCTTTAGTGCACTACATAGGGTGCACGAGCCATTATTCCATACGCAATATAGTGCACCTATACACGGAGTGCGTAGCTATTCGGTATGCGGCCCTTAATCGCCCTTTAAATTCGTAACGGAGTTATTTATAATTTGATATACAAGTATAGAACTTTTATGATTTTGTGTTGTTTTGTATAAACTTTAGATATATTTATATATAAACATTTGAACGATCTGGCTAGTTTATAAACCACTTAGCTAACGGCTAATCCTTTGATTTTGCGTATAGAGCTAACAACCGAAGCCACCTAATAAAAAGCAGTCAGAGCTGGAGTGAAGCAGCTGCACAGAGTTCCACAGAAGCGCGATATAAATCACCTTTAGCGAGCGCGACGGTGGAGTTTTCGGTGTCGATGGTGTATAATATCCCCTCATAGCGGATCTGGGCCTTGGAGATCAGGCTGATTTTGCTACCGATATAAGGCGTCCCGCCGCTCATGGCGTCCTCTTTACCGCCTTTCGGCTCCTCTTTCACGTTAATTTCTGTCTCAGAACACCTCGTTTGGGTGCACAAACTCCCTGCGTGTGTCCTCTTCTCGAAAATACTCGCTATAACCTTCTTCCTGTTGTCAGCGCGGTTCCCTGAAAGAAAGTTACTGCTGACTACCACGACATGGCCGATTTCATTTTCCTCCGCATCGACTGCAAAGCATGCTGGGATACAAGAGGAGGCCGCTCTTTCTAAATCTCGCGATAGAACGCGAGATTTCTGAGGAAACCCGAGAAGTCGTCACTGTACAGTACATACACTGTACAGTAGGCTAAATACAGTACTGTATACACGTTATGGCCAAAAGTATGTGGACACCTGACCATCCAAAACCATTATGTGTTCCCACAAAGTTGGAAGCACACAGTTATACAGTATGTTTTACAGGAACACGGGCATCGCTAGACCCTTGTTATTGGGGCACGAGCCCCAGTAAAATTTTCCTGATAAATCATTGCCTGTTGAGGTAGATTACCGTAGATACGTCTGAAAATAGTCTTTCCTGTTCACTAAACGTTATTGTTTACATAATTTGAATGATTTAAAACATGAAGGCTGATTGATGGGAAGTGGTAGCTCAGCGGTTAAGACGTTGGACTTCTGATCAGACGGTTGTGTGCTCAAATGCCAGCACTGCCAAGCTGCCACTGTTGGGAATCATAGCTTCATCACAACACACTTTTTCATTTGAGTTACATTTACATTTATAAAGCGCTTTTCTAGACACTCAGAGTGCTTTTACATAGTATGGGATGGGGAAATCTCCTCAACCACCACTAGTGTGTAGCATCCACCTGGATGATGCGACGGCAGCCATAGTGCACCAGAACGCCCACCACACACCAGCTATCAGTGGAGAGGAGATGAGAAAGTGATGTAGGCAATTATGTAGACAATGTGTGATTTGTTCATTTAGGAGGCTAGTTCGTTAGTTTACTACAAAAATGCCAATTAAACACACCTGCCTGTAATTTTCAAGTAATCCTGAAGGTTAGATTTTCCAGGTGTGTTTGATTTGGGATGGAGATAAACGCTGCAGGACAGTGGCCTTCAGGAGCGGAGTTTCCCATCCCTGGTTCAGAAGCTAATTTCACAGTTTCAGTGGCCTCTTCCAGTATATTGTCTGGTATTTAGGTTTAATGCCTCCAGACCCCCTAGAAATTTTTAAGTACTTTTGTAAAAGTCTTGGGGGGCCTGTGCCTCAGTAGTGATCAAACTCTAGAAACACCCCTGACTGGAACTAAGAGGCCCAAACCTGTTCCAGCACGACAATGCCCCTGTGCACAAAGCGAGCTCCATAAAGACATGGTGTGTCAAGGTTGGAGTGGAAGAACTCGAGTGACCTCAACCGCACTGAACACCTTTGACAGACCTCCTCACTTAACATAAGTGCCGGACCTCACCAATCCTCTTGTGGCTGAATGAACACAAATCCCCACAGCCACGCTTGAAAATCTAGTTGAAAGCCTTCCCAGAAAAGAAAAGTGGAGGTTATTATAACAGCAAAGAGGGGGACTAAATCTGGAATGAGATTTTCAACAAACAAACAAACAAACAAAAAAAAAAATCAACAATAAGACTATATTTATATTGTTTAATAGTTATTAAACTATCATTTGCATTATTAAATGATATTAATTTACGTTACAGGTTTATCTGCACCACACTTGCTTATCATTATTACGTTCAAATTACGACTATATGAAAGTTTCTTAGTGAAAAAAGTCAAATAAAGCTGTATTTTTGCAATATTTACTCAAACAAGTCCCGTAAAAATGAAGTGCGTGTGTCTCCTGTCACTAAGACAGCAATCCACAAGACAGCAAAAGCAACAGAATGCAATTAAAAACATTACAAAGCAAAGGTTATACTATACATTTTTTTGATCATTAATGTAAATAACTTTGCATTACATTTTCAGTTACATCATACTTGTTTATCATGCTTGCATTACAATCGCTACTATACAGAATATCGGTTTTATAATTGTCTATGAGACTATCTTTAATGTTTATTCATTCATCCCCAGTAACTCTTTATCCTTTTTTTTAAGGTAGGAGAAAACCAGAAAACCCTGAGGAAACTTTATGTGCACATGTGAAATTCCACACAGACAGTAACAGGAGCTTGAGAAAAAAAAAAAAACCCAAACAAGTTATTAAAGAATAATTCAGATGAGAAGAGGAAGAGGAAATACAACATGTGAGCTTTCATTTTCTTTCTTTTTTTCTTAATAATAAAGTTTTTTTCTTTATTAATGTTTTAATGTACTCGTGAAAACGCAAGAAAGTTTATTGAAATGCTTGAAAATGTATGTATTACAGAAATAAAAATTTTATTATTTTGATGCTAGTGCCCATTACATTTTCAGCTGCCGCACATCTGCTTATCATTGTTATATTAAAATATCTACTATATGTAGGCATTATAATTCTCAGTTCTCTATCATGAAGCAATGTTAGTCTGCTCTCTTATTATGCATGCACTTAGGGTTGAGATTGTCTTTCAGTTGTTTAATACCATTTGTACTGAATATGCACTTTTGTGCATAAATTGTCTTTATGGTACCGTTCCAGCACTTTTGTCATTCTGGTTACGAATGCTGGCAGATTTAGTAGATTTGCACCTTTTGGAAGTCGCTTCAGATAATAGCATTTGCTACATGATAAATATAAATGTGCATGTCGTCCTGAACTGAAAACAGAAAAGCTACAAAGAGAAGAGAAGAGAGCTGTAATATATAATATGACTCTGCATTATCCCATCAGAGAAACAATTTCCCTTAGGAGCTCTTAATTGCGTATTGATTTTGATGACAATTCATATGTAATGAAGTGCTACAAGACTACTAACTGACGTGCTCAATGTTACAAAAGGGTGTGCTGTTCTTAACCTTCCTCTACATTGTTTTTGTGTCCTAGAACTAATTCAAGTGTGAATCAAAGCATGAAAAGACTTCTTAAATTGGTTTGAAGTCTTTTTTGGAAAATTTTTTTTTTTTTTTTTTTTAATGTTGCCAAAAGCACTACTGAGCTGTGAAGGTGCCTCTGTCTCCTAATATAGACTTAATGGAAATGTTCAATAGGACAGAACAAACAAGACAAAGACATGAAATTATAGCAACAGACATGTAGTGTGTTAGATTTCACATATGTTACTTAATCACAAATTTAAAAAAATGGTCAAACAGTGTATGCTAAAATATTGATAGTGGAAAATGTTTTTTTTTTTCTTTAAATAAATAAATATATATATATATATATATATATATATATATATATATATATATATATATATATACATACAACTGTGTCCAACCTCTTTCATATCCTTTGAATGTATTTTGGATCATTGTAGTTATAAAACTGAGAAATTAGAGAATGAACCACTGCTTTAAAGTAAAAGACATGATAGACAGACAGAGATAGATAGATAGCCAGATAAACAAATATTAAAATATTAATAGACTAAAATGAGATCAGAACTTGGTAAAAAAAAATGGTATGTGTGAGGTAGAAGACACTGCAGGGCCAAAGCACCCTTCTCAGATAGCTCTCCAAGTGTCCCGTCCTTGCAAAGTTAAATAGAATGCTAAAAAAATGTAGATGAAGTACTGTTCAAGATTTGTCACCGTAGCCCAATGCTAACCATGTGAAATGCCTGCTGAAAGCTTACTGGTTGTGTTTTAAATAACCCAGTCCTCATTAAGAATCCATTATTTTTCATAGAACAATTCACGGTTTACAAGATATGTGCTAAAATGTAAAACACTGCACTATAGCGCCACCATCAGGCTGATCTGGTCCATCTTTCTTGCTTGATTAGCGGGAAGGAGTACTACCTACTGGCTATGGTTTACATCTGTTCGACAGTTTAGTCTGCACAATTTGTTTTAGGACAGATATATAATAATATTAGCAACAACAACAACAGTATTATTATTATTATTATTATTATTATTATTATTATTATTAATAATAATAATAATAAAAATAATCGGTGGCTTCGTGGTTTGCACGTTTGCCTCACACCTCCAGGATTGGGGGTTCAATTCCTGCTGTGGCCCTGTGTGTGTGGAGTTTGCATGTTCTCCCTGTGCTTCGGGGGTTTCCTCCGGGTACTCCGGGTACGGTTTCCTCCCCCAGTCCAAAGACATGCATGGTAGGCTGATTGGCATGTCCAAAGTGTCCATAGTGTATGAATGGGTGTGTGAATGTGTATGTGATTGTGTGCCCTGCGATGGATTGGCACCCTGTCCAGGGTGTACCCCGCCTTGTGCACGATGCTCCCTGGGATAGGCTCCAGGTTCCCCGTGACCCTGTAGGATAAGCGGTATGGAAGATGGATGGATGGATAGATAATAATAATAATAATAATAATAATTAAACAGTAATAAAATCCTAGCAAAAACAATAGTTCCAGTCCGTTCGATGTTTGGACCCCTAATAATTCAGAATACATTAGAATATACTGAAGTGAGTATAAATCAGAACAAAGTGCTCCGGGACGTTAAGAAGAGAATAAGCTTTATTACACATTTGTATGCAGGTCAAAAACAGAAATATTTTGTTCAGTGTCATTTTTGCTGAACAGAACGACTAATTTTAACACGAAAAGGAGCAGTTAAGGCAAATTGTATAATGTGAAACCTGGCTAAATGTTAAACTCTGTGAAAATGTGAAGCTAAAAGGACTAAAAACAATTAATACACATTCATAAAGCATTTATAACGCAAATATTCTGCTGCTTAGGTATCTGAAATGTTATATTTTATTTAACAGCATCAGAAGTATGAAGGTACAGAGTTGGCAAAATGAAACCCGATTTGACGTCACAGCGCATTCCCACAATGCATAGCAACACGCATGCGCACTGCGCCTCTGACGCCCCGCCCCCCGTTCAATTTAGACAAGGCTCCCCTCAAAGATGGCGGGCGCCTCCGACCCTCTGGAAGATATGCTGTTCTCCGAGGTGGACGAGAAGGCGGTGAGCGACCTGGTGGGCTCGCTGGAGTCGCAGCTCGTCGGCCGGAGCGGAAACAAGGCCGGCGGCGCCAAGCAGCACATAGGGAAAGCGTTAAGTTCTCGGGCTAATACTCCATCCGAGCAGCAGCAACAACAACAACATCATCCTCATCATCAACAACAACATAAAGCCGGGACGGAGCGAGGCTCGGATCCCGCCGAGATCACCCCAGCGGGCAGAGCAGCTTCTCCGGAGAGCTGCGTGAAGGCGAGTACGAGCGTTTCGCGTCCACACTCCTCCTCCTCCTCATCCACATCCCCATCCTCCTCCTCCTCACCATCATCTTCGGCTAAGATTAGCGGCGTGTGCGCGCAGGATGGAGCAACTTCTCCCGCGGTTAGCATTAGCGCCGCCGGCCGCAGAGCAACAGCCTCGGGCACCGTGGAGACGCCGCGGCATTACGGTACGCGGAAGAAGCGCGGCGGCGCGCGGGGCAGCGCTGCGTCGCGGAGCGTGAACGGTGCTGCGACCTCCTCCGTCATCAGCAGCAACTCGCCATCCAGCGCTGGGGCCGCGGTTTCCATGGCGATGGCGCGCGCCAACTCCTCCACGTACACCGTGTCCAGCGCGAGCAGGTCCGTTGCGCTCGATAAAGGGACTCCCAAGATCGCGCTGCACCGACTCCCGAGTCACATCGTGGCGAGCATCGCTCAGGGCAGGAACGGCACGAGTGTGTCGGCGCTCATCCAGCAGGGGCGCGTGAACCACGGCAAGAACGCAGAGAGCGCACAGAGTGGGGAGGACAAGACCAAAGCAGATGTGCAGCAGGTTCAGCCTGGGAGTGTGAACTCGGTCCCGAGTGCTGTGTGCATTGCAGTGACGACTCAGCCTCAGTCCCAACCTCAGCCCCAGACTCAAACCCAGCCTCAGTCCCAACCTCAAACCCAAACTCAGTCCCAAACTCAGTCCCAAACCCAAACCCAAACTCAGTCCCAAACCCAAACTCAGTCCCAACCTCAAACCCAAACTCAGTCCCAACCTCAAACCCAAACTCAGTCCCAAACCCAAACCCAAACTCAGTCGCAACCTCAAACACAAACCCAAACTCGGTCGCAACCTCAAACCCAAACTCAGTCCCAACCTCAAACTCAAACCCAAGCTCAAACCCAAACTCAGCCCATAACCCAACCCATATCCCAATCTCAACCTCAAACCATATCCCAACCTCAGTCCCAGCCTCAATCCCAACCCCGATCCCAACCTCAAACTCAGCTTCAATCTCCATCCCAACTCCAGCCTCAAACGCAATCCCAGCTGCAGCATCAATCCACACTTCAACCTCAAACACAATCCCAACCTCAAACCCAGTCCCAAGCTCAACCTCAGCTCCAACCTCAGCCTCGACCTGCAGCTCCAGCGCAGAGGATCACGGCTCCGCAGCTGATCGTCAGACCGCCACAACAGCAGGCGACCATCCAGCTTCCTCCAGGATTTACCATCCCGGCAGGTGAGAATGACTCTGTGTGAGCTTTGTTTATTCTAGTGATACTCCAATACAACACCGAGAGCCTGAGGCTCTGATTCGGTACCAGTCCATCAGTATATACAATACAATGTGTGTGTGTGTGTGTGTGTGTGGGGCGTGTTCGTGCACGTCCTTGCTGTGTCTATGTGGGTTTCCTCCGGGTTTCTTCCCATCCAGGAAGCTCCGGATCCACCATCACCCTGACCAGGATAAAGCGCATACTGAAGATAAATAAACGAACTAATACACGTGACCTCACGTGCAGAGAGTCAACTCACGTACAAAGTGTTGGCACGGTGTCAAATACTGACAGATATTCACATCTCTGATATTGTTAATGTATACCAAAAGGAAAAAAATGCCATCAGTGCCGTACAGCCATCATTTATTTATTTGTTAGATGCTTGTATCTGTTTGAGGCAGAGTTTAATCTGAGTGATACGCGTGCAACAAGTTTTCAGCAACTGACGACAAATAAGTGTTAGAAAGTTGTAGGAGGATCATGTGTTCGTACACAGAACTGTATAAATACACAATATAAGAAATCTTAATACTTAATAAATGTTTATGTTGGGGGATTAAAAGGGGCGGAGCTTTCTCGATCATATTCCTAATAATGAAAAATGGAGGGAAAAAGTAGAAACTAAAAAAAAACCAAACCAGCATAATTCGTTTGTATTTATGTGTGTGTGTGTGTGTGTGTGGGGGGGGGGCTTCAAAGGGGCGGAGCTTTCTCTAGCATTTTTTCTATCATAATCTAGTATGTTGGGGGTTTAAAAGGGGCGGAGCTTTCTCTATCATATTCCTAATAATGAAAAATGGAGGGGAAAAAGTAGAAACTAGAAGAAACTAAAATAACAATACAAACATAATTCATTTGTATTTATGTTGGGGGGATTAAAATGGGTAGAGCCTTCTCTATCATGTTCTCTAGAGAGTTGGGGATTAAAATGGGCGGAGCTTTCTCTATCATATTCTCTAGAGAGTTGGGGATTAAAAGGGGCGGAGCTTTCTCTAGCATACTCTAGCATGTTGGGGGATTAAAAGGGGCGGAGCTTTCTCTAGCATATTTCTAATAATGAAAAATGGAGGGGAAAAAAGTAGAAACTAGAAGAAACTAAAATAAAAATACAAACATAATTCATTTGTTGGGGGATTAAAAGGGGCCGCAGCTTTCTCTAGCATCTTCTCTAGCATGTTCTAGCGTGTTGGGGGATTAAAAGGGGCAGAGCTTTCTCTATCATATTCTCTAGAATGTTGGGGATTAAAAGGGGCGGAGCTTTTTCTAGCATCTTTTCTAGCATACTCTAGCGTGTTGGGGGATTAAAAGGGGTGGAGATTTCTCTAGCATATTCTCTAGCATGCTCTAGCGTGTTGGGGGATTAAAAGGGGCGGAGCTTTTCCTAGCATCTTCTCTAGCATACTCTAGCGTTTTGGGGGATTAAAAGGGGTGGAGATTTCTCTAGCATATTCTCTAGCATGCTCTAGCGTGTTGGGGGATTAAAAGGGGTTGGAGCTTTCTCTAGCACCTTCTCTAGCATACTCTAACATGTTGGGGGATTAAAAGGGGCGGAGCTTTCTCTAACATCTTCTCTAGCATACTCTAGCATGTTGGGGGATTAAAAGGGGCGGAGCTTTCTCTATCATATTTTCCAGCATGCTCTAGCGTGTTGGGGATTAAAAGGGACAGAGCTTTCTCTAGCATGCTCTAGCATGTTGGGGGATTAAAGGGGGCGGAGCTTTCTCTATCATATTCATAATAATGAGAAATGGAGGGAAAAAATTAGAAACTAGTAGAAACTAAAATAAAAATACAAACATAATTCATTGTATTTATTTTGTGGGATTAAAAGGGGCGGAGCATTCTCTGGCATCCTCTCTAGCATGTTCTAGCGTGTTTGGGGAATTAAAAGGGGCAGAGCTTTCTCTAGCATATTCCTAATAATGAGAAATGGAGGAAAAAACTAAAAAAAAAAAATACAAATATAATTAGTTTGTATTTACACAGTGGATAAAAATAATAAATAAATATTAAATAATATTAAGGAGCCATTGCACTTACTGACATAATTAATAAATAACCGTTTTGTTACTATTTTTTAAGCCCCAGATAAGATAAAACTACATTGATTAGGATTCATTCCTTTTGAATTTAACAAATGACAGATTTAAAATACTGTTAAATCTATATAAAAAAAGACTGTAAACTTTTTTGTTTATTTTTAAATGTTGCCATGATGTTACATAATCAAGCCATATTTCAATGAAGAGTGTACGTGGGTCTCCGAAAAAATTCATAATGGCCATTTTGGGTTGTCTACCCAAAAAGTTTGGGAACTCCTGTGTAATGTATAACAATGTAATTAAACTGAAAAAAATGTAAAAGAAGATAAAACTGCAGACGTCACTTGTTAGTGTGAACACAGGGCTCAGAACAAAGAACCTTAATGTCTGATTGTGTTGATGTACTACTACTACTGGATGGTTGGTTTTCCTGAAACTGAGTAAATCAGTAAACCAGTTGGTCTAGGATTTAATTAGAACTAATCGATAATAATCGATGATGAAAATCGTTGTGGATGAAAATCTCATTACTGATTAGTCGTTCTGCGAGGCACAGGTGTGTTTACTCATTACCTCACTACTGTTCCCGAAAACATGCTTCGCAGAGTAAATACAAAAGTTGTGTCCCAAATGATGTACTATACACTTACACTATGCACTATGTACTCTACCGTCTAGTGCAGGGGTTCCCAAACTTTTCCAGGGCAAGGCCCCCCAAATGGCATTAACATTTGACCGAGGCCCCCCTTTTGAAAGATGTCTTTAAAACACATTAAAAATACAGACTTCTGAATATACCCCCCTTTTTTATTAATAATTACATCTTACATCTTTACATTACATTACATTAGGAATTGATTGTGTGTGTGTGTGCGTGGTTGTCTGAGAGTGAGAAAGAGAATACATACATTTATTTATTTTTCACACCAAATTGTTGAGACCCCCCGGGGCGCCCCCCTGGCGGCCCCCACTTTGAAAGCCACTGGTCTAGTGTATGAATTTTAGAAAGGTAATATCGTCTCAAATGGAACGTGTAAGCTGCTTCCTAGTCGATGGCACGTGACGTCATACGCACGTAATTTCACACCGCTAGCATTAGCCTAATACCCAGAGTCAACGTCAATGACTTTCTTCAGTGTACTGTTTGTCACCTTATACCTTTTATATATATATATATATATGTGTGTGTGTGTGTGTGTATGTATATTAGTTTATATTATATGTAAGTATTTATGCATTATTTTTATGGATGCATAAAAAGCACCGAATTAAACTACAGTCCTAAATGAATAATATATATACTGGTGTGTGTGTGTGTGTGTGTGTGTGTGTTGGGTTCTTTTCAGTCGTATATAACTGCACAAACAGTCGTGTAAAGTTTTAGTCTGAAGTTTATATTTGTAACACTGGATTACATTTTAAATAAACCAAAAGATGGTACTGAAAGTATACGCACCCCCAATCCGATTAATCGACAAAAAATAATTGCCCGACTAATCGATTATGAAAATAATCGTTAGTTACAGCCCTAGACTTAACAGTCTGTTCTCCATATCTAAACTGCTTTTGTTTGTTTTTTGCTGTTTGTGGTATGCTAATGTTATTTTAGGCAAACTGTTTGGTAACATGGGATGTGCTGCGCTCTTCTTCCACCACATGGATTAAGTTCACATCAGCGAGTACACAAATTTATACAGAGTTGTATACAACATTTATACAACATGCATTTAATAAGTATGACTAAATAATGACGCCACCAGTGGTGTAGTGGTGGTAGTATGCAGTTTGGGACATGACCCAAGGATTTGTGCGTCGGGAAGATATAATTATCTGCTTTTATTTCCTCGATATTACAGAAGCGTTATGTTACGAGGATAAGAACAGGACATGGTTGTGCACATCTGCGTGACTGATTATCAGGTGAAAGAGATTGCTCCTGTGTAATTTCACTGCTGCGTAGGAGAACGCTCCTGGTGACGAAGGTTTATGACCCATTCTGTTTGAAGTGTGTTCCTAAGAGGCTCGGCGAGTAGCCGTGGACAAAAAATGTTTTCTCAACGCAAGAGGCAGCATCTGCCAGTAAAATAGTGGTTTTCCCAGTGAGTTATTGTATTTGCATATCTTGTGGCGAGTGATATCAGACCTTGGCTGAGCGTGTGGTTCTGGTGGATTGGCCAGAGTGGATCAAAATTTATTATGTGGATTTTATGACTAATATATTTATTTGTGTGTGTGTGTGTGTGTGTGTGTGTGTGTTTTGTAGGCATGGTGTTGGTGCGGACGGAGCTGGGTCAGTTGATGATGGTTCCACAGCAAGCACTGGCTCAAGCGCAGGCCCAAAGTGCCCTCTCACCCCGACCCGCTGCCCCGACCACTACAGCCACCTTCAGAGTCACCACCCCACAGGTACCCACACACACACACACACACACACACACACACAAACTCCATACCTACACTTAGGCCATGCCTCCTTCACCATGACTGACAGATACAGAGGCCACGCCTCCTTCACTAGTACTTGTACATGCAAAGGCCACGCCTCTTTCACCGTGACTGACAGACACAAAATCCACACCTCCTTTAATGTGACTGACAGACACAGAGGCCACGCCTCCTTCACCATGACTGACAGATACAGAGGCCACGCCTCCTTCATCGTGACTGACAAACACAGAGGCCACACCTCCTTCACTGTGAGTGACAAACACAGAGGCCATGCCTACTTTACTGTGACTGAAAGACAAGAGGCCACGCCTGCGTTACTTTGACTGACAGACAAGAGGCCATGCCTGCTTTACTGTGACTGACAGACACAGAGGCCACGCCTCCTTCACTGTGACTGACAGACAAGAAGCCACGCCTCCTTCACTGTGACTGACAGACACAGAGGCTACACCTACTTTACTGTGGCTGACAGATGCAGAGGCCACACCTCCTTCACTGTGACTGACAGACACAGAGGCCATGCCTACTTTACTTCGACTGACAGACAAGAGGCCACGCCTACTTTACTGTGGCTGACAGATGCAGAGGCCACACCTCCTTCACTGTGACTGACAGACACAGAGGCCATGCCTACTTTACTTCGACTGACAGACAAGAGGCCACGCCTACTTTACTGTGACTGACAGACACAGAGGCCACGTCTCCTTCACTGTGACTGACAGACAAGAAGCCACGCCTCCTTCACTGTGACTGACAGACACAGAGGCTACACCTACTTTACTGTGGCTGACAGATGCAGAGGCCACGCCTCCTTCACTGTGACTGATAGACACAGAGGTCACGCCTCCTTCACTGTGACTGATAGACACAGAGGCCACGCCTCCTTCACTGTGACTGATAGACACAGAGGCCACGCCTCCTTCACTGTGACTGATAGACACAGTGTCTTTAATCCCTTAGGTTTAGTGTATTTAGTACAGAGCTCCGACTTCATTTCTCTACTCACCGTAATTGCTGTTCCCGTCCCGTCTCATTTTAATGAGGTGATTAATATTTCATAGAAGTTTTGCTTATCACCTTCTACCTGTTAGAATATAATTAATCACAGCATTAGCGCTTACACTTACTAAGTGTAGTCCCTATTCATCTCGTTTGATTAATGGTGAACGTGTTCTCACCTGCAGGAAGAAAAAAAATCTGGTCTGCTCTTATTCTAATACACACTGATATCATACGAAGTGATATATTAATATAATGAGACACTTATTTTATTTCTGTCCTACGGGACCTTTAAAAGCCATCATGTCAGTTATCCTGTAAACCTGATGTCTTTAATATTTCTCATAAAAACAGCAGCATACTGAATATGTTCATTATGAAATACTGAATTTGTTCATTATGAAATACTGAATACGTTCGTTATGAAATACTGAATACGTTCATTATGAAATACTGAATACGTTCATTATGAAATATTGAATACGCTCATTATGAGATACTGAATACGCTCGTTATGAAATACTGAATACGCTCGTTATGAAATACTGAATACGTTCATTATGAAATATTGAATAAGTTCATTATGAAATACTGAATACGCTCATTATGAGATACTGAATACGCTCGTTATGAAATACTGAATACGCTCGTTATGAAATACTGAATACGTTCGTTATGAAATATTGAATAAGTTCATTATGAAATACTGAATACGTTCGTTATGAAATACTGAACACGTTCATTATGAAATATTGAACAAGTTCATTATGAAATACTGAATACGTTCGTTATGAAATACTGAATACGCTCGTTATGAGATACTGAATATGCTCGTTATGAGATACTGAATAAGTTCATTATGAAATACTGAATATGTTCAGTATGAAATACTGAATAAGTTCATTATGAAATACTGAATATGTTCAGTATGAAATATTGAATAAGTTCATTATGAAATACTGAATATGTTCAGTATGAAATACTGAATACGCTCGTTATGAGATACTGAATACGCTCATTATGAAATATTGAATAAGTTCATTATGAGATACTGAATACGCTCGTTATGAGATACTGAATACGCTCATTATGAGATACTGAATACGCTCATTATGAAATATTGAATAAGTTCATTATGAAATACTGAATATGTTCAGTATGAAATAGTGAATACGCTCGTTATGAGATACTGAATACGCTCGTTATGAGATACTGAATACGCTCATTATGAAATATTGAATAAGTTCATTATGAGATACTGAATATGTTCAGTATGAAATACTGAATACGCTCGTTATGAGATACTGAATACGCTCATTATGAAATATTGAATAAGTTCATTATGAGATACTGAATACGTTCAGTATGAAATACTGAATACGCTCATTATGAGATACTGAATACGCTCATTATGAAATATTGAATAAGTTCATTATGAAATACTGAAAATGTTCAGTATGTGATACTGAATACGCTCATTATGAGATACTGAATACGCTCATTATGAGATACTGAATACTGAATACGCTCATTATGAGATACTGAATACGCTCGTTATGAGATACTGAATACGCTCGTTATGAAATACTGAATACGTTCATTATGAAATATTGAATAAGTTCATTATGAAATACTGAATACGCTCATTATGAGATACTGAATACGCTCGTTATGAAATACTGAATACGCTCGTTATGAAATACTGAATACGTTCGTTATGAAATATTGAATAAGTTCATTATGAAATACTGAATACGTTCGTTATGAAATACTGAACACGTTCATTATGAAATATTGAACAAGTTCATTATGAAATACTGAATACGTTCGTTATGAAATACTGAATACGCTCGTTATGAGATACTGAATATGCTCGTTATGAGATACTGAATAAGTTCATTATGAAATACTGAATATGTTCAGTATGAAATACTGAATAAGTTCATTATGAAATACTGAATATGTTCAGTATGAAATATTGAATAAGTTCATTATGAAATACTGAATATGTTCAGTATGAAATACTGAATACGCTCGTTATGAGATACTGAATACGCTCATTATGAAATATTGAATAAGTTCATTATGAGATACTGAATACGCTCGTTATGAGATACTGAATACGCTCATTATGAGATACTGAATACGCTCATTATGAAATATTGAATAAGTTCATTATGAAATACTGAATATGTTCAGTATGAAATAGTGAATACGCTCGTTATGAGATACTGAATACGCTCGTTATGAGATACTGAATACGCTCATTATGAAATATTGAATAAGTTCATTATGAGATACTGAATATGTTCAGTATGAAATACTGAATACGCTCGTTATGAGATACTGAATACGCTCATTATGAAATATTGAATAAGTTCATTATGAGATACTGAATACGTTCAGTATGAAATACTGAATACGCTCATTATGAGATACTGAATACGCTCATTATGAAATATTGAATAAGTTCATTATGAAATACTGAAAATGTTCAGTATGTGATACTGAATACGCTCATTATGAGATACTGAATACGCTCATTATGAGATACTGAATACTGAATACGCTCATTATGAGATACTGAATACGCTCGTTATGAGATACTGAATACGCTCGTTATGAAATACTGAATACGTTCATTATGAAATATTGAATAAGTTCATTATGAAATACTGAATATGCTCGTTATGAGATACTGAATACATTCATTATGAAATATTGAATAAGTTCATTATGAAATACTGAATATGTTCAGTATGAAATACTGAATACGCTCGTTATGAGATACTGAATATGTTCATTATGAAATATTGAATAAGTTCATTATGAAATACTGAATATGCTCATTATGAAATACTGAATATGTTCAGTATGAAATACTGAATACGCTCGTTATGAGATACTGAATATGTTCATTATGAAATATTGAATAAGTTCATTATGAAATACTGAATATGCTCATTATGAAATATTGAATAAGTTCATTATGAAATACTGAAAATGTTCAGTATGTGATACTGAATACGCTCATTATGAGATACTGAATACTGAATACGCTCATTATGAGATACTGAATACGCTCATTATAAGATACTGAATACGTTCATTATGAAATACACATGTTTATACTCTGCATTCTTCTGCTTGTGTATTGTAGATGGAAAGATCTTATTTTAAAAATGACCCGCTTTTATGAAATGTCCATCTTCCCTGAACTGTCTCTTGGCATTTCTTTCCTCAGCGAATTTATGATCCTTTGCCACAAGGTGGCAGCGTTGCACGTCCATTTTTATTGATCAGCATTGCAGTAATATTATAATAATATGTTATAATAATACATATTATATGTTAAAAAAACCCCAAAAAATCATAGTGGGAAATTTAGTTTTATCTAGAGCTTCAATCAGACATCTTTATCCAGACCACTTTAACTGATTTTCTGTTTGATTAATTGCATTGCTTGAAATACACTCTTAAATGAAAAGCTTTTTACTGAAAATAGTGACGTCCTGAGACATTTTTTCCTTTAATTATGGAAAAGATGACTAGTCTGCTACTACTGATACTCTGAATGACTGTACATGTTGATAGTAAGAGTTAATAATCATGCCACCCGTATTGTATAATAACATAATACATTTTATACCTGGTATGAGGAGTTACAAGTGGCGCGCTATTTCATTTTAGATTCATTTTCCTGTAGCTGAAACTTGCCCTGATTCTCACGTGTCTTTCTGAATGTGTTCAATCATTCATCATCCAACTGCCTGATTGTTTTAAAAAGCCAACAGCTCCTTCAGTCTTGACTGAGATATGTGGTGTGATGTGATGTGATGTGTGTGTGTGTGTGTGTGTGTGTGTGTGTGTTTAATTGCCCAAAGCTCTTCCTTGTCTATGGGTTCCTCAGGGTGTGCTGTCTTTCCTACACTCTTAGAGAGCGAGAGAGAGAGTGACAGACAGAGAGAGAGAGAGAGACAGGCAGAGAGAGAGACAGGCAGAGAGAGAGAGAGACAGAGAGAGAGTGATACAGACAGTGAGAAAGAGAGACAGACAGAGAGAGAGAGAGAGACAGAGAGAGAGAGACAGAGAGAGATAGACAAAGTGAGACAGAGAGAGAGAGAGAGAGAGAGAGAGAGAGACACACAGAGAGAGTGATACAGACAGTGATAAAGAGAGAGAGAGAGACAAAGTGAGACAGAGAGAGAGAGACAGACAGAGAGAGAGAGAGAGACAGACACAGAGAGAGAGTGATACAGACAGTGATAAAGAGAGAGAGAGAGAGACAAAGTGAGACAGAGAGAGAGAGACAGACAGAGAGAGAGAGAGAGAGAGACAGACACAGAGAGAGAGTGATACAGACAGTGATAAAGAGAGAGAGAGAGAGACAAAGTGAGACAGAGAGAGACAGACAGAGAGAGAGAGAGAGAGACAGACACAGAGAGAGAGTGATACAGACAGTGATAAAGAGAGAGAGACAAAGTGAGACAGAGAGAGACAGACAGAGAGAGAGAGAGAGAGAGACAGACACAGAGAGAGAGTGATACAGACAGTGATAAAGAGAGAGAGAGAGAGACAAAGTGAGACAGAGAGAGAGAGACAGACAGAGAGAGAGAGAGAGAGACAGACACAGAGAGAGAGTGATACAGACAGTGATAAAGAGAGAGAGAGAGAGACAAAGTGAGACAGAGAGAGAGACAGACAGAAAGAGAGAGAGAGAGAGAGACAGACACAGAGAGAGAGTGATACAGACAGTGATAAAGAGAGAGAGAGAGACAAAGTGAGACAGAGAGAGAGAGACAGACAGAGAGAGAGAGTGATACAGACAGTGATAAAGAGAGAGAGAGAGAGACAAAGTGAGACAGAGAGAGAGAGACAGACAGAGAGAGAGAGAGAGAGAGAGACAGACACAGAGAGAGAGTGATACAGACAGTGATAAAGAGAGAGAGAGAGAGACAAAGTGAGACAGAGAGAGAGAGACAGACAGAAAGAGAGAGAGAGAGAGAGACAGACACAGAGAGAGAGTGATACAGACAGTGATAAAGAGAGAGAGAGAGAGACAAAGTGAGACAGAGAGAGAGAGACAGACAGAGAGAGAGAGTGATACAGATGACGATAAAGAGAGAGAGAGAGACCGAGAAAGAGAGACAGAGAGAGAGAGAGAAAGAGAGAGACAGAGAGAGATCTTCTTCCCATCCATGATTTTGTGTGTATGCATCTCTCAGAGCTGGAACTTATTTGTTGATCTCTCAGTATACACTACCAGACAAAAGTTTAGACACACTCATTCTTTATTATTATTATTTCCCCCCATATTTTATAATAATAATAACGTCATCAAAACTCTAGAGTAACACAAATGGTACTATGGGAATTAGGTCGTGATAAAAAATCCAAAATAAATCAAAATAATTTCACATTTTCGCATCTTCAGAGTAGACACACTTTTCACCTAGAAATTTCCGGAAATGTATTCTTGGCGTTTTCTCGAGCGATTTCTCGAGGGATTCCCCTGAGATGATTTTTAAACAGTATTAGAGGAGTTCACACCGACGCCGGGCTCTTATCGCCTGCTTTTCGGAATATTCTGCTCCGAGTCGTCCGTTTAAATAAAGATTTATTTGTAAATGAAATATTTGTTTTAGTCTAATGAATGAAATGAATACGTCGGCACGATTATCATTTCGTCTACGACACCGATTTGAAACATTTAATCACACACCTTCAGATCAAAAAGGTTTTATGAGAAACATTTCAATCGAGTGTCCACAAACTTTTGACCGGTAGTGTATATATGGACTGTTTCCCTGTTTCCATGTTAATAAGAAATGTAAGAAGTCGGAGGTTGGTGGTGTTAGAGCAGGATTCCTGAATTCAGGACTGATTATTTGAAGCCTTTTTTTTTCCTTTACTCCTTTTCTTCCCTGTGTGCTTCTTCTTCCTCGCCCTCTTCCTCCTCTCCTGGCTGCAGTCTCCTGTCTCGGTCCAGGCCTCTCGGGCCACTCCTCCTGTCCAGAATAAAGTGGTTCAGTCCCAAACCCTGAATCCTGCTCCTCAGACCTGCACTTCTTCTACTACTACTACCACTACCACTGCTACTACTACCACTGCTACCACTACTACTGCTACTGCTACTCCTGCCCTTACTGTGAGCACTTCCTCCCTGTACTCCTCTCTCTCAGGCTCACGCTTTATCCCTCTTTCTTGATCTCTTCCCTATTTTCTATATACTACCGTATGTCTAGACCTCTCTGTCTTTCTTCATATCTGTCTGTCACGTTATACCAGAGGTTCCCGAGCTTTCGTAGCACGTGACCGACCACGAAATCTCACCGATGACACTTAGCATAGCAAGATAAACTGCTAATCAGACCCACAATGCATCTGATTAGAGGAGGAGCTTCCCGATGAGGTTAAAATAAAATAAAAGGTCAAAACAATTGAAATAATCCTTATTATTATCCTCTCAAAGGAAATCTACAAGCGCGGAGGTTTTCTGTTCTTCACACGTTCCTTTATTTTTCTGTATCCACTGTAATCCGTCACTTATCCTTCCTTATCCTGGTCAGGGTCAGAGTGGATCCCGAGCTTATCCCGAGAACACTAGGTGTGAGGCGGGAACGCACCCTGGCGGGGACACCAGACCACCTCAGGGCAACATACACACAAACATTCACACCTAGGGGCAACTTAGCGTCACCAATCCACCTGGGATGGTTTTGGGAGGTTGGAGGGAACCACAGGACGAAGAGGAAACCCAGACGGGCATGTGAGCGCGTTGGCAGAGGCATATCTCCCTGCCAGTTCTCGTCTGGTTTCCCAACTGAAGCTAAGCAGGGTTGAGCCTGGTCAGTACCTGGATGGGAGACCTCCTTTGGAAAACTAAGGTTGCTGGAAGTGGTATTAGTGAGGCCAGCAGGGGGCGCTCACTGTGGGGCCTAATGCTCCAGTATAGTGTGTATATACACTGTCTTTCGGATGAGACGTTAAAGCGAGGTCCTGATTCTCTGTGGTCATTAAAAATCCCAGGACACTTATTGTAAAAGAGTAGGGCTATAACCCTTGGGTCCTGGCGAAATTGGCCCTTGTCTGTCACGGCCCCCTAATAACCTCCATTCATGAATTCATGAGGCTACATCACTCTCTCCTCTCCTCTAACCATGTTTGCCTCGCACCACCAGGGACGGGGGTTTGATTCCTGCCTCCGCCCTGTGTGCATGGAGTTTGCATGCTCTGCCTGTGGTTTCCTCCGCCAGTCCAAAGATACAGGCACACAGATTGTCCACGGTGCGTGAATGTCTGAGATTGTGCCCTGCGATAGACCCCGAGTCCCCCGGGATAGGCTCCAGGCTCCAGTACAACCCTGTGTAAGATAAGCGGTACAGAAAATGGAGGGAAAGCTAGCTCTAAATATGTTTCTCTCTATCTGAATTCCATGTTCGTCTAGTGTTTATTCGCTGTTCGTGTTTGTGCTCTCTGGTCCTCCAGAGTTAGCTTTTCATTTCGTTCTAATCTACTGGAAAACGTGCGATCAGTAGACAGGTGAACCTCATCATGTTCATAATATAATAAATTATAGCTAGTAATTCTTTATCCTCCAGTTCCTCTCTCTCTTTCTCTCACTCTCTCACTCTCTCACTCTCTCTTTCTCTCTCTCTCTCTCTCTCTCTCACTCTCTCTCTCTCTCGGGACACATGATGTGACAGTGCGTGGCCTTGCTGGAGGCGCAGTGTGTGTCAGCTCCTGTTTATCTCTCTGTCTGTTTTCTCTCTCGTTCTCCTCCAGAGGGCGCCTTTGGCAGTGACAACGCCCCAGCAGCACCCTGCAGCTCTGGCCCCCCAGGGGCCCACCCTGGTTCCACCCACCGCAGCTGGCCCTGCCCCCGGAGCAACCGTCATCTCCCAGGTTCAAATCTTGGCAGTGTATTTCTTCACAATGTCTCATTCTATCTTTCTCACATCTCTCTCTCTCTCTCTCTCTCTCTCTTTCTTTCTCACATCCCTCTCTCTCTTTCCACATCTCTCTCTCTCATTCTCATGTCTCTCTCTCTTTCTCACATCTCTCTCTCTCTCTCTCTCTCTCTCTTTCTCACATCCCTCTCTCTCTTTTCCACGTCTCTCTCTCTCATTCTCACGTCTCTCTCTCTTTCTCACATCTCTCTCTCTCTTTCTATCTCTCTCTCTCATTCTCATGTCTCTCTCTCTCTCTTTCTCACATCTCTCTCTCTCTTTCTCTCTTTCTCACATCTCTCTCTCTCTCTATCTCTCTCTCTCTTTCTCAAATCTCTCTCTCTCTCTTTCTCACCTCTCTCTCTCATTCTCACGTCTCTCTCTCTTTCTCACATCTCTCTCTCTTTCTCTCTTTCTCACTTCTCTCTCCCTTATCTCTCTCTCTCTTTCTCAAATCTCTCTCTCTCTTTCTCTCTTTCTCACATCTCTCTCTCTCTTTCTCACATCTCTCTCTCTCTCTATCTCTCTCTCTCTTTCTCAAATCTCTCTCTCTCTCTTTCTCACCTCTCTCTCTCATTCTCACGTCTCTCTCTTTCTCACATCTCTCTCTCTCTTTCTCTCTTTCTTACATCTCTCTCTCTCTCTCTCTTTCTCACATCTCTCTCTCTCTTTCTCTCTTTCTCACATCTCTCTCTCTGTCTCTCTCTTATCTCTCTCTCTCTTTCTCTCTTTCTTACATCTCTCTCTCTCTCTTTCTCTCTTTCTCACATCTCTCTCTCTTTCTCACATCTCTCTCTCTCTTTTTCAAATCTCTCTCTCTTTCTCTCTTTCTTACATTGCTGTCTCTCTCATTCTCACATCTCTCTCTCTCTCTTTCTCTCTTTCTCACATCTCTCTCTCTCTCTCTTTCTCACATCTCTCTCTCTCTCTCTCTCTTTGAGTGATGACTTGGCCCTTGGTATCACTCTTTCGTCATTAACCCACAGGCACGCACACACACACACACACACACACACACACACACGCAGAAACACACAGTGTATCATGTCATTAAAGTACATTCCCTCTTCTTTAGGAAATGCAAGAGAATGTGAAAAAGTGTAAGAACTTCCTGGCAACGTTGATCAAACTCGCATCCCATAATTCCCCCTCCCCGGAGACGTCACGGAACGTGAAAGCCCTGGTGCAGGACCTTCTGGTGAGTCCCAACAGCTCACTGACATTACCTGGGGTTAACCATATAAACTCAGTCCCATCAGCTAGACGATGAAGTGATGACCTCCAAGCTTACGCAATACTTACGTCCTCTTTGTAACCATGACAACTATCTATAAACGTCTCTTTCCAGGTTATGTGGCGGTGTGAAAGGTCGAAGCTGCAGGGCCTCTCGCTATATCGGACAACGAAATATGTGTTTTACGGAATAAAATGCCTCGGAAATTTTATTTAGATAAGCGATGGATGTCAGATCGGCACATTTTTAGATCGACGCGGTCAAATGAATCGAACCTCTGACTCAAATGATGGAAATATCAAGTGTTTATTAATCTGCAAAATGTTAATAATTAAAAATTGTGTATATATATATATATAAGAGGGATCATACAGATTGCATGTTGTTGTTTATTTAGTACCGCCCTTCAGAAGCTACATAAGATATTTACACGTGTCCCAGAGGACAAAATAATACAAATTTTACACCGATCGTCCTGTTCAAAAGTTTACACGCCGCCGTCTCTTAATGTATCGTGTCGCCTTCTTGAGCATCAGCGAATGTTTGCTCCTTTTGTAATAGCCGTGTACGAGTCCCTCAGTCGTCCTCAGTGTGAAAAGATGGATCTCAACAGCATATAGTCGCTGTCGGAAAGGAGTCAAATCTGCAGTACATGCTGGAAGAGCAACGGATGGGCAGGACCTGGAGGATTTTTTGGGAAGAACACTGGGCAGTGTAACCGCTCAGGACAAACAAGGGACTCATGAAGAACTATCACAAAACGTATAACCAGGCCGTCGTGGATCATCCAGGTAACGACGCACAGGATTAACGATCGAGCGTGTGTAGACTTTTGAACGGGTTCATGTGTGTAAATTCAGCTATTATTGTGTCTTGTGGACTTCATGTAAACTTGTGTTCTGTGAAATAGCTTCTTCAGGGCAGGACTGAATAAACAGCAACATGCAATTGTTATGAAAATTGAACATTTTGCAGATTCTACAAGGCGTATGTAAACGTATGACCTCGACTGTATGTATTCCTTTTACTTGACACTTCATGTGTAATTATGTGTAGTGTCGTTTATGGCTGTTTGATATTTAGTGTGTAAAACACTAAAAGACCAGATGTAACACCCTTGTGGCTTTTTTTTATTGTCTCAGGATGCCAAAATCGAACCGGAAGAATTCACCAGCCGGCTGCAGACGGAGCTGAAGTCATCACCACAGCCTTACCTGGTGCCTTTTCTCAAGGTGACACACACACACACACACACACGCACAGCATTTTAACGTACATTAATTGCAGGCATGCTGATAAATGTGACGCACGTGTATTTGCTTCGCCTCGGACTCCCGTTAGTCGTACCGTTCATGCTAACACTAACACAGCACACAGTGTGTTTTCGAGTCCTGCATGGGTGTGCCGTGACAGCTCCTTTCCTCCGGTGGCTCCGGCCAGTATCCTGCAGGCGTGTCTAGCCAAGCATGACGTGCGTCACATGCTGCCACCGACACTGATGATCCATGCTGTCACGCCATGTTAGCATGCTTAGATCTTGGAACAGACACACACACATATTAACACACACAAATATACAGTATATGTACGTCTGATTAAAGGGGCGCGTCAAGTAATATACACAGGCTGTATAAATACAAGCAAACTACGGTGTCAAGAATGTCTGTATCTCAGCTAGAAATCGTTTAAAGTGATGCTGTTATTTTTACACACCAAGCTACGATCACAAGTTTATATGATTTTGCGTTATGTTTATGATGTCTAATAGTAGTCATGAATATTCTTTTGACATATTGTTCATATATATCAATCTGTGTGTGTGTGTGTGTGTGTGTGTGTAGAAAAGCCTGCCAGCGTTGCGTTTGTCCCTGTTGAACAGTCAGCAGTCGCTCACTCAGCCCCCACAGCCTAAGACCACCGCGTCTCCAACGGTAGCCGTCGCCGGGGCTGTTACAATGGGTAACGCCCCCCGGCAACCTAACAGCACTGTTACACCGCCACAGGTAGGCACTTGTCTCTCTCTCTCTCTCTCTCTCTCTCTCTCTCTCTCTCTCTCTCTCTCTCTCTCTCTTTGTCAACCAATCAGAGCAAACCCGGGGGCCGAAATCTTTGCAATTTGCACAACAAACAGTGAAAGCCAGAAGATGGAGGCTTCAGTGAAACAAATAACATGAGTCTGGACTAAATATGTGGCTTTTGGTTGGACGTCTGCAGTCAAATCAAATCAAACCGTTAAAATGTCATGCTTGTCGAAGACTTGTCTCTATGAACCCTGTTCTTATCATACCCTTGAACGACAATCCTCAGAATCTGACCTTACAAACCTACCATTTTGTTTATGTTCCAGACCCGCCAGCCTTCACACCTACTGCTTAGGTGTTTTAATATCGTATTATAGTGCGTATATATGTATTTTTCACTCTCAATAAAAATGGCAGCCAATCGAAATGCGAATCTGGAATGATTGACAGTCTCATAGATGTTTTGTCTGAATATCCCTAATACCCTACTCTACGGTAGGCGAAAAGCATTACGCCAAAGGAGTAGTATATCCGAATTCTCAGTATTCATAAAACGGTAATTCCCGGATGACCTTCTGCCTCCGCTGAGATTCTGCTGTATGGAAGCAACACACACTGCGCCATCCCATAATGCAACGGGACTGCTGGGGAAGAGCTGAATCCGAATCAAAAATGGCGGACGGCAGTAAAAGAGTCACAGGACACAGTGCCAACATGGCGGATGTAGCATGTCTGGATTATATTCATAGTACACACGTATACCGATCAGTACGTGCTGAATCCACGGCCGAGCCGTAGGTACTGAGTCGGATGCGGTAGGTACCGTCACAATACATGATTTCAGACGCCGCCTTCGATATTACCTGACCCCACTGGGAGCCCCGCCCCCTCCTCACATTAGTAACGTGCGCTCGTCTCGATTCGATTTTCCAGCGTGAAAGAGTGACGCGTGCACTGACCTGGCACGCTCGCGTTCAGTCAAGGTAAACGGAGAACGTCCTGCGTTCATTAACGTGATGTGAAATCTAGCTCCGTTGGACTAGTGTACAGTGTAGTGAACATAAGATGGGCAATACGACGAAAACATCATATCAGGATTCTCAAAGAGATTACTATATAAACGGTATGCTTTACAATATTTAGGTTTTCGCGATCAAGTAGTGTTGCGTTAAAATGTCTACAAATGTTATGTTTGATATGATATGTATTGTTATATCAGGGCGCACGGTCGCGTAGCGGTTAGCACGTTCGCCTCACACCTCCAGGGATGGGGGTTCGATTCCCTCCTCTGTCCTTTGTGGGCGGAGTTTGCATGTTCTCCTCCGGGTACTCCGGTTTCCTCCCCCAGTCCGAAGACATGCACGGTAGGCTGATCGGCGTGTCCAAAGTGTCCGTAGTGTATGAATGGGTGTGTGAGTGTGTATGTGATTGTGCCCTGCGATGGATTGGAACCCTGTCCAGGGTGTACCCCGCCTTGTCCCCCATGCTCCCTGGGATATTCTCCAGGTTCGCCGCGACCCTGTAGGATAAGCGCTATGGAAGATGGATGGATGGATACTGCTATATCACCCAGCCCGATTTGAACATTTTACATGTCATTTAAATGGAAATGAGAGCTGTAATAAGTCTAGGTCGTGAACGTTTCACGGCTGCTACGAGCTACATCAGACAAGCGATTTCCTAATGGGCTAAATCGATAAATGTATACAGTAAGGCCCTGCCGTGTAGTTCCGTCTAATTTATTTGTCCAGGGATTTTATTACTAATCACCGATTACCTGTCAATCTCACGCGCTGTGCTTTTTTCTCTCCAACAGATCTGCTCTGCACTGTAGATTGACTCTTGCTGTCGTTTGTTTCTAGCTAAATATTTCCTCCACTATTAGTTTGTCTCAGTCCCTCCCTCACTGTGTCGCGTTGCGGCGAGCCCACAGCTCCTGGGCTGAATGCGTCTTCTCGTCTCGGAGGCCCTGAGCCGAGTTTGGGACGGAGCTGAAGGCGTAGTGATGCTGCGGCAGTGTGCAGGAAAACAAGGCAGTGAAATATGCAGCATGAGAGAACAGGGCAGGATGGATGAGGGCCCAGGGGGAGTCGCTAGGGGCCCTACGGAGGGGACGTCCTGCTTATTAATGCGCTCTCTCTCTCTCTCTCTCTCTCTCTCCAGCTATGTTTATCTTTTGTTTTTCTTTTCCTTCCTCCTGGTTGTTTCCTACCTACAGCTGCACTTTGTTATCCCCAGTTCATTCTATGTATATATATATATATATAAGTTATGTGATATTTGTATAGGTGCTTCTTTTTCTGTGACATTTCTATGAAAATTGTCAACAAATAACATATTCACTGCTATGACGTTGTCTTTATCCGTTTGCTTTCTACGTCTGTCTCTCACTCTGTAGAATATTAAGAGGGCAGGGACGGTAGGAGGGCAGGTCCGGATGCCTGTGGTCATCACGCAGACAGTGCGGCCGGCGGGTAAGAGCTCCCGATCGCCCAACGTCATCGATTGGACATTGGTAGCACTGTATGGGTTTTTGTTTTTATAGGCTTGTGCTGTGTTTCACACAATTCCATAGATTACAACGAATCTTATCAACACACAGCCGCTCAGGATCGATCACCATCACTATATGGGTCTCATACCGTACATAAGTATATTCTATGTGTTGTGCGATAGAGACGACAGAGATATAGAGAGATGCGGACGATTAGACAACGACAGAGAGAGAGAGAGAGCTGTAAAGAAAGAAGAGAGTCAGGGACGAGAGAGGTTTCATTTGTATAGCCCGCTTTAACTATGATAAATGTCACCGAGCAGGAAAGTAAGCAAAAACAAACAAAGAGGTACAAGAAAATCAGCGTACGAGTAACAGCATAAGAGCCCAGGGAGGAATCCATAACGATACTGTTATTGCTCAGATAACATGCTCAATTAGTCGTGTTTGTAAGAAGTGCTCTGATGCCAACGTCCAATACCATGTGACGCAAGTCTAGTGCATGTTGTCCCATTAATTAACGAACAGACAATATGAAGCCACTCGAAGCAATGCAGGCCGCTCTGTGAAAGCATCAACAGCGTCCTGCTACAAAACCTGATGAAACATTTTAAACATAAAACTCATAAAGCACTCAGAGATCATTACTAGGAGCACACGGCAGCATCGATGCAGACTAGGCAAGGAAAGAAACGTCTACAGCGGGTGAAAATAACAGCTATGTTGTTCTCGACGATCAGCCGCTGTCCGTCGTCGTGTGTTGGGACGTGTCCCAATAATCCGCTTACTCCCTTTCCTCAGGTGCTGTAGGGAAGAGTCCGGTGGTGCAGGCGGGGAAAAGCCCCTCGGCGGTCAGCGTGCAGCTCTCGGGGGCTCAGAAGAATAAAGTGAACGATCCCGGGGGAGGCTCCTTCAGGTACATAGAGCATAAAGCTGTGTGTGTGTGTGTGTGCGTGAGAGAGATAAAGCATGTGTGAGAGATGCAGTAAGTAAGTAAGTAAGTAGTAAGCACTTTTAACTTGGTCAGGATGGATCCGGAACCTATTTTGGGAGCACTGGGCATTAGGCAGGAATACACCATGGAGGGATGCCAGTTCTATGCAGGCCACCATGCACACACACACACACACACACACTCACACTCACTGACACACTTCTTCACACCTAGGGGCAACGTTTCATGTTCTTGCGCGTTGGAAGGAAACCGGAGGACCCGTAGGAAACCCTAATAGAATGTAGGATGTTTTTTATTCAGCGCGTAATAACAACAATGGGTTGTGTATATGCAGATGTTCGGTCCAGTGAGGTCCAGCTGTGAGATACAGGTATGAACACGTAATACTCCGAGCAGACACACGGGGGCAGCATTGGCCTGAACCGCAGCGGCTCGCCGTAGGCGACTCTCTGAGGAAAAATCAGATCCGTGTAAGCTCACTCGTCTTCTCTTGTTTTTCTCTCCTGACAGACTCCTCATCTCACACTCTGTCCTCTTTAACTCCATCTCGTCTCATCCTTCTTTTTTAGAACGCACATTGGAAAAAGAGCCGGACGTATAAGTCGATAAGCCCCGGAGTCCAGTAGCTTTTGTTGCCGTTTTTCCAGAGACAGCTCGGTGTAAAAAAAAAAGTCGTGTGTCTTATTTATTTATCTTTGGTGCTTTATTTATTTATTTATTTATTTATTTATTTATTTATTTATTTATTTTAAATACCCCTGGAGTTGCACGTAGCCTAAATCAGCCTCATCTGATGCAATGCTGCTGCCTCCCAGGATGTACCGTATATGTGAATAGTAACTGTGTACACAGTAAGATGGATGTGAATCCTAGTTCGGTTCCCAGATCCACAAACTATCATAACCTCTGTAGTCACGCTCCATGAAAAACACTAACTGTGCTCTGCGTTAATATTTCTTAAGATGCATATATGTATATATATATTCATACTCATATCGCTACAGGTATAACATGTAAGGAATAACATTCTTGGGGGTGTGTTGTTATGGGAAAACAATCAGAAACTGCGTTGCGTGATGTGACTCGATGCAAAGTGTTTTTTATTTCCACGTACGCGACGGCAATTTGTTAAGGATAACAATCCTTATTTCTTACAGAATGACACATCGTGCATTTAAACGTTGTGGAACGTCCATGAAACAAACTACTTCCTGTTATTACTTAATGAATAGTACGTACAGTATAAACAGAGTCGTTCCCTGTCTTTCCCCCCCTCAGAGTTAATAAAAGACACACACACACACACACACACACACACACACAAAAGCATGATGTTACTAAAAAACTGGTAGTACAAATCCACTCATCCTGAAGACTTTCCCATGCCTAGTTTACCTCGGAATCTTACAAAGCGTTGACACTGGAGACTCCTTCTCAAACGTTCAGTAAACCGTACAAGTTCCCACGTAGTTAGTTACTATAGAAACGATAACCTATTCGAACGAGCGCATTCATGTAAACCTGTGATTTTCTTTGCAGTCGATGCTGCCGTTGTAGAAAATGAATCGGCGCTTTCTGACCAATCAGAGTGCAGAACTCAACAGCGCTGTGGTGTAAATAATATAATAATAGAGTAGAGTAGAGATGGATAATCAACAGCAATTTCCATCATTGTGTAAAATCACCACAGCGATATCTGGGGTCTTTGTGTTTGTGGGTTGTCCTAACATGGCTTGTGTGTTAGTGTTTTAGGGGCAGACGTGTGTGTGTTGTGGTTGACCAGGCCACGGAGCGCATCATAATGGCCGTGTGTATCCACCCCCGAGGCGAGCCGTAGCTACAGGCACTGATTGCCGAACCAATAAATCTTTAGCAGCTGCGCTAATTAAGCTGTCAGGGCTGCGTGTAGCGGCAACCTTTCTTCCCGGTGGCGCTTTTTTTTTTTTTGTAGCCACAGCAGTCCGGAAGCTTCCATGACCTGCTAATGCCATGTTGTCCTCTGTCCTGATTCAGAGTTCATACATAGATGAGTTTCTCCATCTATAGTCTTGATTTTATTTTTTTGGTCCGCGAACCAACTTGAGATGAAGCAGAAACTTCCAGCGTGCACTGTGGAAACCTTTGCATCATGTTCGTTTGGCGAGGTCTGATCACATCACCGTAGCAACCATAGCAACGCAACAGCACTGGAGAAGCAGCACAGACGTGCTTATTTTTCAATTAGAAATCTGAAATCTGAGGAATGTTTGTGACTTTTTTTTATTTAAGGCAGAAAAAAAAAAATCTAGATCCAATTGGTAAAGGCCAACACTAAATCTCGGGGTGCGTCTCAATCAGCTCCCTAGTTCAGTAGTCAGTAGATCAAGGAGTCGGCCATGTTAAGGGCTGTCTCGAGTGCACTGCTCCCTTAAAACCCCACGATGCACTGCAAAACCCAGGGCGCATCGATGCTCGCTCTGTTCCCTTAACGGAAATGACGTCGCGTTTTCTGAAGCTTCTCAGCTCGAAGAAAACAAAACATAACCGCGAGTACGTAGTCATCAGCGTCCCAGTGCGGAGTGAGCCAGGGTCCTTACCAACCAGTGCCCCAACTCGTATACACCATATACTGATTCATGATGTCACGATTTCAAGGCGGAGACGGATGCAAGTGCAGATTAGATTCGATAATTAATACCACAACAAAGCACAAAACAAGAACTATGAATAGGCAGGAAAACACTAAGGCAAAGAAGAACCGTGAAACAAAAACCATAAACACAGCAACGATGACGACGTTTACACGGACAGCAGTAATCTAATTATTGACCTTATTCTGAATAAGACAATGTTCTGATGAAGGTGTTTACATGAGTCGCTTTTAGAATACTCCTTTCATGTTCCTGTTTTACATGTCATAGAACACAGATCGATTAACGGTACGCGTGATTACGTCACCGCGCCACGCCGTCCGACGTCCCCTCCAGAATTTCACGTATCGACATACAGTTGGTCTTCGTTATGGAACCGTATACAGTTTTGGGTGTTTCATTTTTAATTTTTACAAAAGCTTCAAGTGCAGTTAATTATTCGTCGTGCTGTACGTGCAAATAGACGACTGCTTGAAGCCGTGGGCTGCGTCCCAAACTGCGTACTTACCTACTATATAGTAGCTGAGATACATGTATTTTACTTCCTACTATATAGCGGGTAAGTACGCGGTTTGGGACGCAGCCGTGCTCTCTTGTTTGCTGTCAAACGGTCGAGCGCTGCCGTTTGTGTACGTGTCCTGTCACAAAATGCGGTGAAAACTCTCACACGACGTTAATAGTGTGATTAAGGTGTGTACGTGTCTGTAACGCACGACGATAACGCGACTAAAACAGGAAATACTCCACACGTCTTAATTCCATTTGTGTTTACTTCAAGTACGACTTTAATCGGATTAAGGTCATCAATAATCTCTGTTTACATGCTAGTTTCTTAATCAGAGTACCGTCTTAATCGGGTTCATATCGGATTATCGTCGTCCGTGTAAACGTACTGATTGACAACGGCAAAAAAAGACAAACGTAAGACAAGGAGTTCCGTGCAAACTGTGCCTATATACACACAGGTGCTCGTTAACATGCGCGATTCAGGTGCAGGTGGTCATGTGACTGTGATGCAGTGAGGTGCAGTGGAACTGCAGTTCAGAGTTCCTTCTCTGATATACATGACACACGACCTAGGGAGCTGATTGAGACGCACCCAGAGCCTCATCGAACAAGTGCATAACACACTCATTTAGAGTCTGGGAGCAGACGGCGAAAAGTCCTTAAACTCAACGATTTCTGTATTAAATGGGAAACTTTTTATTAATTTTTTTTCCACTAGTGTGCAAACTGTAATAAAACCCATTAAAAGCAATCAACATGTTCAGAAAGTTATGACTGGCGGTGTAGGTTCATATCAAATAAACGACAGACGGTGAAAAATCCTGTTGCTTTCATAAGCGAAGGAAACAACGAGAAGGCAATAACATCATTTCACCGTAAACTTTAACGTTTTCGATTTGTTTTGACTTATTTACCCGCAGAAGCCTTGTCTTGTCACGTTTATGTAGCTTTACATTTATTACACTACCTGAGACTCATCTACCTGCTATGAAATTCAAATAGCGTTTGAAAAAGCAAAATGGTTTTTTTTTTTGTTGTTTTTTTTTTTTTTTTTTTTATAAAACCCCTAATAGAAATATGCTAAGCTAGCGTTTTTTCATTTCGGATGAAATATTATGTTTTATAAAAAGCAGCGGGTAACGCAGGGAGAATTCATAATGTAGGCTGTAGCGAGAGAAAATTGAGATCCATCAAAATGCATAAAGAATAGTTAACAACATCATAGTAGGGTGGATTGGTGGTGCAGAGGGTAGAGTTGCCACCTCAAAGTACAGTGAGTGTGTGTGTGTGTGTGTGTGAACGGTGCCCTGCGATGGATAGGTGTCTCACGCACAGTGTTCCTGGGATACACTCCGTATCCAGGATAAAGCGGCGACCGAAGATCGAATGAATGAATGAATGAATAGTCTCATCATGTAAGCACTGAATTCAAATCATATCCAGTAGAGGTTCCCAGCTCCTGACCTACCGCTTCACCGCCGAGGTGAGATTCAGGTGGTGTGGTAACACTGTGTAAGGTCCCGATCTTATAGAGGAGCTCTAATCGTGTGTGTCGGCCTCCCGGTGCGGTGTCAGCACTCATACGCACTCTGAAGGACTGAACGGAGGAGAAGCGTAGCTGTGCAGCTCCAGCATGGGGGCACGGATACAAGCAAAGCGCCGGAGTCTCTGTCAGAACCAGTGGAGGGAAATGAAAGCAGGGAATGGTGACCTTTGGCCCTCCTGAACCCCCTGCTCACACAGGATAATTAGGACACAGTTGCCATGGAAACGGGAAGGCAAACGAGAGGACCCTGATTGTGTTCAAGCAGTGTCCAGGTGTGTGTTCAGGTGAGAGTGTCTAGGTGTGTACATGTGAGGATGAGACAGATAGTTCCAGGTGTTTTTAGGTGAGAGAGATAGACTGTGTCCAGGTGTGTTCAGGTGAGAGAGATAGACCGTGTCCAGGTGTGTTCAGGTGAGAGAGATAGACAGTGTCCAGGTGTGTTCAGGTGAGAGAGATAGACAGTGTCCAGGTGTGTTCAGGTGAGAGAGATAGACCGTGTCCAGGTGTGTTCAGGTGAGAGAGATAGACAGTGTCCAGGTGTGTTCAGGTGAGAGAGATAGACTGTGTCCAGGTGTGTTCAGGTGAGAGAGATAGACAGTGTCCAGGTGTGTTCAGGTGAGAGAGATAGACAGTGTCCAGGTGTGTTCAGGTGAGAGAGATAGACCGTGTCCAGGTGTGTTCAGGTGAGAGAGATAGACAGTGTCCAGGTGTGTTCAGGTGAGAGAGATAGACAGTGTCCAGGTGTGTTCAGGTGAGAGAGATAGACCGTGTCCAGGTGTGTTCAGGTGAGAGAGATAGACTGTGTCCAGGTGTGTTCAGGTGAGAGAGATAGACAGTGTCCAGGTGTGTTCAGGTGAGAGAGACAGATAGTTCCAGGTGTGTTCAGGTGAGAGAGATAGACAGTGTCCAGGTGTGTTCAGGTGAGAGAGATAGACCGTGTCCAGGTGTGTTCAGGTGAGAGAGATAGACAGTGTCCAGGTGTGTTCAGGTGAGAGAGATAGACAGTGTCCAGGTGTGTTCAGGTGAGAGAGATAGACCGTGTCCAGGTGTGTTCAGGTGAGAGAGATAGACTGTGTCCAGGTGTGTTCAGGTGAGAGAGATAGACAGTGTCCAGGTGTGTTCAGGTGAGAGAGATAGACAGTGTCCAGGTGTGTTCAGGTGAGAGAGATAGACCGTGTCCAGGTGTGTTCAGGTGAGAGAGATAGACCGTGTCCAGGTGTGTTCAGGTGAGAGAGATAGACCGTGTCCAGGTGTGTTCAGGTGAGAGAGATAGACAGTGTCCAGGTGTGTTCAGGTGAGAGAGATAGACCGTGTCCAGGTGTGTTCAGGTGAGAGAGATAGACCGTGTCCAGGTGTGTTCAGGTGAGAGAGATACAGTGTCCAGGTGAGAGAGATAGACCGTGTCCAGGTGTGTTCAGGTGTTGCATTTTGTCTTTCAGGGACGATGATGACATCAACGATGTTGCGTCTATGGCCGGGGTGAACTTGAGCGAGGAGAGCGCTCGTATCTTAGCAACCAACTCTGAGCTGGTGGGCACACATATCCGCTCGTGTAAAGACGAGGCCTTCCTGCCCACGGGTCTACTGCATCGGCGCATACTGGAGACGGGTAACACACACACACACACACACACACACACACACACGTGTTTTCCTTTAAATAAAGCATTTTATTGAAGTTGTAGAATGAGTGTAATGACTGTATCTTCTGTACTATGAGGCACTTTATATGCAGATTTTCCTACAACAGTGTGGTATATAATTAGGTATCATTTCTATCTCAGGTGTGGTGTAGTCATTTGTTAGTGTTGTTATGGTAACAGTAATACTCCTGCAGTCACAGGGATTAGCTTGACACTACTGTAATATTTTTTATTTCTCATCCAGTCTTTTCTCTGGAATGACACACTCACTTTAAATACCCATTTTATTCCCATCATCCTCCACTCCTGTCCTTTTCACACACAAGCGAAGCTTCTGTGTTGGATAAGATGAATCCCGAGGCACCAGTCTGTTTGCATTTCAACTCCTCGTGGTTGTTAGTGTGCACCCTCAAGCACTAAAGGATGGAAATGTGTGAGTGTGGGAGTGAGTTTAAGGACACGGCGTCCCCTGCTGGTCTTGTGTCAGTGATTGGGTGAGTAAAGGTCACAGGTGACAGTGGACAGAGGGAGGCCAGTGAGTCTGCCAGCTTCACTCAGATACACAGGCTCTGTTCTGTTTTCTCTCTGCCTGCTTAGGGTTTTCTTGTTAACAATGTTGGCACCTGTGCAGATGCCACGCCCCCTTCATTGGGACTGATACACTTTAGGCCACGCCCCCTTCATTGGGACTGATACACTTTAGGCCACGCCTCCTTCATTGTGACTGATACACTTTTGGCCACACCTCCTTCACTGGGACTGATACACTTAGGCCACACCATCACTGGGACTGATACACTTACGCCACACCATCACTGGGACTGATACACTTACGCCACACCTCCTTCACTGGGACTGATACACTTAGGCCACACCTTCACTGGGACTGATACACTTACGCCACACCTTCACTGAGACTGATACACTTAGGCCACACCTCCTTCACTGGGACTGATACACTTAGGCCACACCTCCTTCACTGGGACTGATACACTTAGGCCACACCTTCACTGGGACTGATACACTTACACCACACCTTCATTGGGACTGATACACTTACGCCACACCTTCACTGGGACTGATACACTTAGGCCACACCTCCTTCACTGGGACTGATACACTTAGGCCACACCTCATTCACTGGGACTGATATACTTAGGCCACACCTCCTTCACTGGGACTGATACACTTAGGCCACACCTTCACTGGGACTGATACACTTACGCCACACCTTCACTGGGACTGATACACTTACGCCACACCTTCACTGGGACTGATACACTTAGGCCACACCTTCACTGGGACTGATACACTTACGCCACACCTTCACTGGGACTGATACACTTACGACACACCTTCATTGGGACTGATACACTTACGCCACACCTTCACTGGGACTGATACACTTACGCCACACCTTCACTGGGACTGATACACTTACGCCACACCTTCATTGGGACTGATACACTTACGCCACACCTTCACTGGGACTGATACACTTAGGCCACACCTCCTTCACTGGGACTGATACACTTAGGCCACACCTCCTTCACTGGGACTGATACACTTAGGCCACACCTCCTTCACTGGGACTGATACACTTAGGCCACACCTTCACTGGGACTGATACACTTACGACACACCTTCACTGAGACTGATACACTTACGCCACACCTTCACTGGGACTGATACACTTACGCCACACCTTCACTGGGACTGATACACTTAGGCCACACCTCCTTCACTGAGACTGATACACTTACGCCACACCTCCTTCACTGGGACTGATACACTTAGGCCACACCTCCTTCACTGAGACTGATACACTTACGCCACACCTCCTTCACTGGGACTGATACACTTACGCCACACCTTCACTGGGACTGATACACTTACGCCACACCTCCTTCACTGGGACTGATACACTTACGCCACACCTCCTTCACTGGGACTGATATACTTACGCCACACCTTCACTGGGACTGATACACTTACGCCACACCTCCTTCACTGGGACTGATACACTTAGGCCACACCTCCTTCACTGGGACTGATACACTTACGCCACACCTCCTTCACTGGGACTGATATACTTAGGCCACACCTCCTTCACTGGGACTGATACACTTAGGCCACACCTTCACTGGGACTGATACACTTACGACACACCTTCACTGGGACTGATACACTTACGCCACACCTTCACTGGGACTGATACACTTACGCCACACCTTCACTGGGACTGATACACTTACGACACACCTTCACTGAGACTGATACACTTACGCCACACCTCCTTCACTGGGACTGATACACTTACGCCACACCTTCACTGGGACTGATACACTTACGCCACACCTCCTTCACTGGGACTGATACACTTACGCCACACCTCCTTCACTGGGACTGATACACTTAGGCCACACCTCCTTCACTGGGACTGATATACTTAGGCCACACCTCCTTCACTGGGACTGATACACTTAGGCCACACCTTCACTGGGACTGATACACTTACGACACACCTTCACTGGGACTGATACACTTACGCCACACCTTCACTGGGACTGATACACTTACGACACACCTTCACTGAGACTGATACACTTACGCCACACCTCCTTCACTGGGACTGATACACTTACGCCACACCTTCACTGGGACTGATACACTTACGCCACACCTCCTTCACTGGGACTGATACACTTACGCCACACCTCCTTCACTGGGACTGATACACTTACGCCACACCTTCACTGGGACTGATACACTTACGCCACACCTCCTTCACTGGGACTGATACACTTACGCCACACCTTCACTGGGACTGATACACTTACGCCACACCTCCTTCACTGGGACTGATACACTTACGCCACACCTTCACTGGTACTGATACACTTACGCCACACCTTCACTGGGACTGATACACTTACGCCACACCTCCTTCACTGGGACTGATACACTTACGCCACACCTTCACTGGTACTGATACACTTACGCCACACCTTCACTGGGACTGATACACTTACGCCACACCTCCTTCACTGGGACTGATACACTTAGGCCACACCTCCTTCACTGGGACTGATATACTTACGCCACACCTTCACTGGGACTGATACACTTACGCCACACCTCCTTCACTGGGACTGATACACTTACGCCACACCTTCACTGGGACTGATACACTTACGCCACACCTCCTTCACTGGGACTAATATACTTACGCCACACCTTCACTGGGACTGATACACTTACGCCACACCTCCTTCATTGGGACTGATACACTTACGCCACACCTTCACTGGGACTGATACACTTAGGCCACACGTCCTTCACTGGGACTGATACACTTAGGCCACACCTCCTTCACAGGGTCTGAAGTGTGAAAGGAACTTCACTGGATAATGTTTCAGATCAGGGTGTGTAAAATCAGACGTACTACTGACACAAAGATGCTTGGATTTATTTAGTCGTCACTTCATATTTTTTGCCCAGCACACACTTAAAAAAGCAATCTGTAAATATCGAGGCTTGTAAAGGGATTTGAACAGTGCGCGCTGTTTGTCTTTAGGCTACAACGGGTCAGTGCTGGTGTCCCTGCTGTGCGCCTGAACATGGCACACACTCTCAGCTGGAGCTGTCTGAGGTGCTGTCTACAGTAACATAAGCAGAGTGACACAACTCACACACACTGCCCGAACCACACAATACACACACATACATACACACTCTACACTCCACGCAGTCATTTAGCGAATGTACAGTCCTCCGTGTACATATTCAGAACAGGAGCAGCAAGGAATTTCATCACATCTGCAGTCAAATGAAAACATAAATCGTCATCTGAGTAAACCTACAGTGCGACTCGAGCGAGATCTCGAACACGATGATGCTGCAGTTCACTTGATTTAAAAACGGCCGAACAGATACAGTTAAACACGTCGTCTTTCATTCGTTATCGCGATCATACTGTAAACCGTGATTGTTAGATATGTACTGTTAGGTGATATAAAAACGTAATCTCATCACCTACCTCCTCTCAGCACCGCACCATGACCTCGTTCCCTTTTCCGTGGCTCGTGATCGTGAGTTATTCAGTGTTTCTGGAACGGCGGCTGCAGGAAATGCCAGCGCCTGATTAACTTTTTACTGTTGCTCTTAAAAGCCTTTTGCCCCGGTTTTGTGTTTTGCCGCTCATTATCCCTTTGTGATCTCGAGTGTTTTCGAGCTGTTGAGGAAGTGCGGACCGTACGCGCGCGGAGGCCGATTTAAATAATTGCTGCGATTTACTTAAAAGAACAGAAAGAAGGGGAAATTATGTTAATTCGGAAATGAAAGAAAAGGACATGACATGTAGTAACTGAATTTTTTTTTTTTTTTTTTTTTGGCTGTAGGTAGAGCCTAATTAGTGCAGAATATCACCACAAGTCTCACACACACACACACACACACACAAGTATGGAGTTTTTTAATTATAATTTTAAATGTTCTTTTCCTTTTTTTTTTCCCCCTCAGAAAAAAAATTGGCTTCCTTCACCGTTTGTGTCAACAGCTGCCGTGTGATATTTTGCAAGACGTTTCACAGGCCTAGTAGTTCATACACAACATACTTTGTTTTTACGAGCGGTTTCTACGCAACTGTGATGCAGATGTTTCAGAACAAGATGCCTAGGATGCAGAGTGCATATAAAAAGTATTAAATATAACATATGTCATCCGCTCGTGCCGATTTTGTGCCTTAAAGTGTATCACTTGTGCCGGTTTTGGTTCGTGAGATATTGCAGTGTTTTAAATAACTGTGCTGTGCTGTTGAATTCTGCATTCTGATCGGTCGAACGTAGCTTTTCTAGAAACAGGACAATATACAAGGAGAAAGGAGAAAAACGCTCTGAAACTGAAAACTCGGCGGCAACCAATTTTAACGGTGTGAAAATAAACAGTTAACCGTTTTCTGAGCTTGCTTTTCGTCAGGTATAGTTCATGAACACGCTGCCAGAGTTGTCGTTTACACGTTCAAACTTTACGTTCGCGCTCCGCAAGTTTACGTAAACGAAAGCCTTCCGGCACAAACCTCACGTGTGGGCGGGGCTTTAAAGCGATTTACTCTCGTCAGATCGGGCGTCCGGCTGAGGAGGAGGAGGCGGAGGATGTTGATGACGACAACGACGGCGTGCCGTGCCGCTCCTGAGAGCTCATCTGGGAAAAAATGGGTAGTCATATGAGAAAGCTCAAATATTAATTATGAACTAATATACCGACTGAGTATGTAAGTCATATCCACGATGAAGTATGAACACTGTAACTATACGGAGAAGCACATCCAGAACGCTCTCCAAAATTCACAACACTGAAGTCTCTACTTCCTGGTCAGGGAGCTGTCCATCCAAATCTCACTAGCCAATGAGTGCAAATTGTTGTTAAGCCCCACCCACACGAGGGTTTTTTTTTTTTTGCCAGAATGGTAAATACACACGGATATCCACATAAACGTGTATGTGTATGTATTTTAAACGTGTGTATTTGTTGATATGATGAATTTTTTCTTCTGTAAAGGGATGTTTATTAAACGTTTATGGAAGTGACAGTGTCAGTGCCTTGTAACAACCAGAGGTAAAGTTGTAAACTTTTTATTTATTTATTTGTTTATTTATTTATTTATTTTTACAGCTGACACAAAATAGAAATATTTATAAATATTATTAATATTAATAAATATTCAAAATAGGGCTTTGGGGTTTCTCAGTAACATGACAAGCAGCCATTTTTTTTTTTCTTCATCTTATTAACTTAAATAAAAAAAAGGCTATAGAGGGCTATAGGCTAAAGATACAGCTGTTATAGTGTAAGTGATAACCGGAGTTAAATGTGCAGCAGATGTTCCATTACATTAAGTTTAAACTAAACTATTAACTATGTAACTGTAAACTGATTAAAAGTACAGCTCTGTGAAAAAGTATTTGCTGATTTCTTCTGGTTTTGTGTATGTCCCTTACTAAATAGTTTTAGAGTTTTCAAATGAAGTGCAGCGTAAAAACAAAGGCAACCTGAGTAAACACACGATAAAGTTTTTTTTTATTGAGGCACCTATCACCCGTGTGAAAAACTAATTGCCCCCTTAAACTTAAGATCTTGTTGGGACACCTTTAGAAGCAATAACTGCAAGCGAACTCTTCCGATAACCGGAGATCAGTCTTTCACAGTCTTTCTTTGCAGAACCACTTTAGTTCAGCCACACTGGAGGTCTTTCGAGCATGAACTGCACGTTTAAGGTCCTGCCACAGCATCTCGATTGGGTTCAAGTCAGCACTTTGACTAGGGCGCTCTAAAACTATAATATAGCTTTGTTTTGAGCCATTCAGACGTGAACTTACTCCTATGCTCTGGATCATTGTCTTGCTGCATAACCCAGTTAGGCTTGAGTTTCAATTTACGGACTGAAGACGAGAGCAGAAGAGGAGAATTCATGTTCCCCTGGATTTTTATAATGTTGGAACGGTGGGACACGTCAGATTCTAGAGAGCATTTGATTGGACAGAAAATCCGATGAGAGGACGAAGGGCAGAATGATGTCGTCGAAATCGTTGAACCGTATCGGACTGTCAATTTTTGAATGTGTATGTTCTTCTAAATGCGGATTTTTGTCATTTGGAGCACACTAGCTTATAGATAACCTGAAGGTGAACATATTCATATTAAAAGCCAGTAGGCATTGGTAGCTCAGTGCCCTCAACCCTCAAGTGCTCAGTCGTATAAATGAGATACGTGTAGGTTGCTATGGAAAAGGGTGTCTACCATAAATAACAAGCCACAAAACTTCAATTCTGATTGCATGGGGACTGTCATGTGGCCATGAGATACATCACATTCCTAGTACATATACAAGGAAGACTAAGGTTCAGGCCATGTATGTTTTATATGGTTTTTAAGCCATGTCTATTGTTAAAAACCCTTCACGAATAAAATGGAATTGAATTACGAGACTGGAGCAACAAGCAACACGTGAAAGTGAGGGACTAAACAGGTTTATGGAGCATCAATGGGGATGAAATTAGAGCGGGTTTTATGCATGCGCCTCATAAAAGTCTCATAAATACAGTAAGTGGATGTTAATGTCCGTTCCCTTGTCTTCTAGCTAAGAAGTTCGGGGTGACGGAGGTTCCTGTGGAGGCGGTAAACTTCATCGCTCATGCCACACAGACACGGCTGAGGACGGTGCTGGAGAAAGTGTCTTTCATCGCTCAGCACAGGATGGACTCCAGCAAGGTAGGAACCAGACTGAGGACTAGAGGAGAGCAGGAAATGTATCTGCACCATGCGAGTATATTATACAAACATGGATACTTTGGGATTTTTTTGGAAACCAGCACATCTTCCTGTCGATCCTCCAAACATGTTTTTGCTTCTAAGATATTTATAAGTTTAGTATAAATATTTGAGAAGAGATTCCTTTCATCACAGTCTTCCAGGAGCGTTAGAGGAGCAGGAGACCAGGCAAGAGTTTCAGGTTTCAAATGTTTAAAAGTTCTGCTGCTTTTCGATTGCAGTATGGTATTAAAAAATAAAAAAAAATAAAAAAAAGATATATATTTTTTTTTTAGCAAATGAACAAATCTGTAATTCTCTTTAAGTGCATTTGCTTCACAGAAAGCTTAGGGGAGAGTTTTTATCAGGAACTATCTCACTACTATAAAGTTTATATCTAAAGCGTTTGGGTAGATAGGGCATAGGACCTGCACAGCTATCTACTGTGCCTCCATTTAGCCCCGGAGATTCAGGAGGAGAGACGTCCTCTACCCCGTCAGAGCCCTGCGTACTGCTGCCACTGCAAACCTCTATGTCACTATCCATCTTTATTGTGAATGTTCTGAAGGCTCGCCCGTCTCTTCCTCCCCTGCCTTTCCCTGCAACGCCCACTCCCCCTCCTTTCTTCGCACAGCCATTTAAGTTGCATTTTTCAAAAACGTTGAGCGGTAGACTTGAGCTGAAAGAGGGAGGTTTCATGACCCTTTAACTGAGAAGATATTTAACTATCTAAAAATTCCAAAAACTGGTCATCTTATATGTTCACATATTTGAAACACCGACGAGTTCCCTGGTGCTCCTACGCTCTCACCGCTGCGGCCCGGGTTCGATTCCTGGGCAGAGAACCCCAGCCACTAGGGGTCGCACTCAGTGCCGGTCCCATGCCCGGATATAATGGGAGGGTTGTATGAGGAAGGCGTAAAACCTGTGCCAGATCAGATATGTGGACCGATGATCTGCTGTTCCGACCCCGAACAGGAGCAGCCGAAAGAACAACAGCATATTAGACACCATCACCAGGGATTTATAGAAAGGATCGTCATTTTCACGAGCTGTCACAAACTCAGTTCACTGTATGAACATAGCCTTGTGAAGCAGGTGTGTGATGTATTTCTGGAAGGAAAGTAGTGCTTCAGTGAACAACTAACCTTAGCCAGCAAGCTAGTTTGTCACTAATAAGAGACATTATTTTAATGAGGGGATATTATTAGGGTTGGGTGATATACCGATATAACGTAGATATCGTGATAAACGATTATACGATACACTTTTCTGAGATATCGTTGGTATGGCGATGTATTTAAAAAAAAAAAGTTTTTAATAATCACAAATGGTACTAAATGGATGCCATTGATTTGATGTAATTTTTAAAAAACATAATTTTCTTTGCCTTTGTAGGCATTAAAGACAAGTATTGTAAAACGTTTTTTGTTTATTTTGCTCTCATTCCGCAGACAGTTTGTTCGTTGAATTATATATTGTGATACAATATCATAGCAATGTCCTAGAGTATTGTGATGTGATATTTTTTATCATATCGCCCAGCCCTACACTCTTAAAAATAAAGGTTCCAATTAGAACCAAAAAAAGGTTCTTTCAGCCTGATACCATAGTTGCAAAAAAAGAGAACCTTTTACTCTCAAGTTCTTTAGAGAACCATCTATTTTACAGGTACGTTAAATAACCCAGAAATGGTTCTTCACAGCTGTGCCACAAGGAACCATGTTATCATAAGTTCTTAGTTTGTGCTGTAAGGAACCAAGGTAAGGTTCTTAAGAGTGATGCCAGGAGAACCTTTTCCAGTCCGAGTTTATAGGGTTAACTTTAACCAACACACTGCTCTGAAACATATAATGAACCATGAAGAACTTCTTTAATCTCCAAGGAACCCTATACGATGAAAAATGGTTCGTGACAAGATGAAGATTCTTTGCAGAACCTATGGTGCTTTAAAGAACCAATGAAGAACCTTTCTTTTTTTTTTTTTAAGGATCGTACTCAGGAGCAGAAAAATCTTCTCGCTGTAGTGAAACAGTACTAAACAATTCCTCCATTTTGAAACGTCCAGAAAGACACGACCCCACCTCTGCACTCGTTTTCTATTGGCCTATGCTTCCAAGGTTGGTGGATTCTTGGGGTTAAAGTTCATCTAGACGAACTTGGTGTGAAATGAAGCATGAGCTACTACCGGAAGTGAATCTCATTTTTACCAGCCACATCCTTGGAGTTTTCCAACTCGGAACCTCCTACTTCCCACATTAGAGCGTTCATGCGAACTCGGCCACCTGAAGTCGGATACAGAGGTGCGTCACGGCGCCGTGTCCCTCCTGTCATCTAAAAACAGTCTCGTTTGGTTAAACAGTCATTTATTTTTAAAGTGGATGTGATCGTTCGCAGATAATAGCGCAGAAGATTACATTAAAGTGAATCTTGCAGAAAGCGAATGAACATTTCACTGGTCTGAGTATCACCCGGTATTTAGCTGTTTCAAATATAAACAGAAACCTTAAAGACCGCTTGTTCTTTCTTTTCACTACGAGTGCCGCCGTGTTGAAGTCGCGTCACAGAATCGCGACTCGGAGAAGCCGGAGCTCTCAAAAAACGTTGTCTTTCCGAGTAGGAATTATGAATCGGGGAGCGTTCAAACCCGGAAGTGGGAAATTTTCCTCTTCCTGCTTGGTCATATTACTAATGGGCTGTTCATGCACACCAACAAATCATTTTGTGTGTGTCGTTGTTGTCCATACATCATCGCAGCGAACGAACGAATGCATGGATTTCCGTTTGGATATTTAAAGACACACCATTAGTACTTTAATCCAGCGATACCGCCGTAAACTATAGACATAATATCGGTTGAGTTTCCCGTACAAACGTGAATATGTATATGTTTAGAATTTTTAACATAGATCAAGTTTCTCCGCTTGAACAGACTCAAGAATGGAGTAACTGTCTAAAGCGAAGATCGTGATGTTTTGAGGAGAACGTACTCCTCACTGCATCCCCGTCTTTCACCGAACACGTGCAGAACGGCTCAATTAGACGGACGTCCACTTCACTGCTTTATTAGATGATGAGAACATTATACAATCCTCAGAAATGTCCCAAAAACACTGGAAAGGACGCTTAGCAAGATATTTAAAAGTCTCAAAAAGCTTCTGAATGGAGGTGAACCTTCAGTAGCTAAGAGTTAAGGCGAGCAGGAAACTTCCCTCCGATCTAGTGCTTTATATCTGGAGCGTATCAGAGCAAACTCGGCGAAGTTTCAAATTTGTAAACATGCGTTTTGATTGCAGTGTGCGTGCTAATGTTGCGTCTTGTTTCTTGGAAGCTTTATCATAAACATCTCAAAGGCCAGAAGAGCTTTCAGTAGCTTTAAAGGAGCAGCGAACGTGCATCTGGTTCAGATTTGCCAACCTGCTGCTTTTGGAACAAAGTTTCGGGTAATCCTGTTTATAATTATTTTTCTCATATATTATGTCTTCAAGTTCGGCATAAATACCTCAGAAGCACGTTAGCACTAGACCACTCGGTACCGGATGAGATTTAAAAAGTGGAACGAAGTTCTGCTCAGATGCCGACGCTGGCCCAGAGGGACACGTATCAAACTTATCAAAAGGAGACGGATAAACATCCATCAGAGAACGAATAGAAAGTCTCCACACACACACACACACAGCGTACTAGCGCGCGTTCTCGGGATCGTTTGTAGCCCCACGTACGCGCCGAACAAACCCCCGACTGCCGAGGAAGAAAGAAGCGAGACAGGAGGATTTGAAAGGCTTTTTTATTTTTATTTTTTATTTATTAAGTTGAGGATCGCCGCTCGTGACTCGCTCTGCACATCCGCAGATCTTTTCTTCTGTGTTGTGGTTTGTAAATGAGGTGCGATAGAAGTGTGCGAGACCCTGTGCCTGTGAAGCCACACAGTGACATCAATAGAGGAGGGGAAAAAAAAAAAGACGTCGTGCGAACCACGTGTCCTGAACGGAGCGCGCCACAAAGAGGGAGAACGAATGGATCTCAAAGGTCTTTCAGCATAAAGCCCCCCCCACACACACCCCCGATACAGACACACAAAACAGAGCAAGAAGCTGGAAAGAGTGAGGTAACAGGAGAACTGAGGATTAAGGGTGCTTTTCTGAAATAAACACGCTTAATTATAGTGTTAACAGTTTGTTTGCCCACAAACTTTGTCTCCACCAGACGTCTCAGAGGTTTCAATGGCACATTAGACGCGAGTTATAAACAAAAGTCTAACAGGAACTAAATGTTTTTTTCTGAATCTAAACTTTTCGGTTCCAGTTTTCCTGTCTCAGTTTATCCTGGCTGTTTTCCGTCTCCAGGACGAGGAGTGGTACGAGCAGTCGTCAGACGTCCGCTCTCAGCTCAAGTTCTTCGAGCATTTAGAGCGGCTGGAGAAACAGAGGAAAGACGAGCAGGAGAGAGAGATTCTTCTCAAAGCGGCCAAAGTGAGTCAAATCCAAGCCGCTTATGGTAACCCCATCACGTGCTGATTTCCATTCATACAGTCTGCAGGATGTCGATGTGCAAATCGACACCCAAGAGAGGTGAAGTCCAATGTCTGATTCAGTTAAAGAGCAGCTCAAGGGGTTCAACAGTGATGATGGTTCTTCCAGAGTATTATCAGTTGCAATGAAAATGATTCAGCCCCCGTTGCACATCAGGTTTATTGTCAAAATGTACGGACTTTCAGCTGTTTGCGATGAACAAATCAAACAAAAGCGATTGAAATAGTTCAACACGACGAATGCTTCAAGTGGTTTCGACAAATTCAACTGAAAATGCAACTTATAGTGATTTCTCCAGTGACGAAATTATTCACCCCCTTCACGACGAGCATCTTTAGTACTTAGTAGAGCAGGCTTTTGCTGTTATGACCTGCTGCAAACGAGATGCAGAGCTTCTGGCAGAGTTCCTGAGGAATCTCAGCCCATTCCTCATGAGCAGTGGCGTCCAGTTCAGTAATATTCTTGGGTTTGCGTGCTGCAACCGTCTTCTTCAAATCCCACCAGAGATTTTCTATGGGGTTCAAGTCAGGTGACTGTGATGGCCCTGTAGAATCTTCCAGATCTTCTTCTGCAACCAAGCCTTGGTGGAATTTGAAGTATGCTTGGGATCATTGTCCTGTTGGAAGGTCCAGTGACGCCCAAGCTTCAGCTTCCTCACAGACGGCTTAAGGTTTTCTCCGAGGATTTCCTGATACTTCACTGAATCCATCTCGCCTTAAACACGCTGCAGGTTTCCAGTGCCAGAGGATTTCAAGCAGCCCCAGAGCATCACCGAGCCACCACCATGCTCGACTGTGGACAGAGTGTTCTTTCTTCATTCTTCTTCCTCCAGACATACCGCCGATCCATCGTGCCGAAAAGTTCCAGATTTGTTTCATCACTCCTCAGAACAGAATCCCAAAACTCCTGTGGCTTATTTATATGATTTTGAGCCGACTTTTCTTGTGCTTCTGGGTCAGTTGTGTTGAGCTATTTCAATTGCTTTTATTTGGTTTGTTCGTTGCAAACAGCTGAAAGTCTGTACATCTTGACCTGAGCAGGTATAGATTGCTTGATATAATGTTTTATTGACATTCAGGTTGAATTTGTAGGATTATACCACTCTGTTTGTATTTAAAAGTATGTGAGAGACTGAGTAAGTGTATGTGGGTTAGGCTTAACACACACACACACACACACACACACACACACACACACACACACACACACACTCTTCATTTGTGACCTTGCGTTCTACAGTCTCGGTCTCATTGCTCAGCTCAGTCTGACCTCTTAAACATGAACCAGCTAAAATAATCCCCCCTTCACTGTCCCTTTAAAATATGACACAAGTCGGACAGAGAGACACTTCTCTCAGCCTAGTAGCGACCAGAACGTGAACCTCCTGATATATTTAAAGCCAATTAGAGAGAAATCTCTCCCTCTCTCTCTCTCTCTCTCTCTCTCCCTCTCTCTCTCTCTCTCTCTCTCGCTGTAAGGATGAGTAATGACAAAATCCGTGCCTCTGAGCACCTCAGGGCAGTTAAAAAAAGAAATCATAAACACAAGAGAGAGCGAGACGAGGGACCTCGATAGAGATCGAGTGCAATTAGAGGAATTCACACAGTTCACCTTATTTTACCTCGGATCAGACTCATACTCGAAGCGGACCAGTTAATGTAAAACATGCGTAAGACTTCAAAAAAAAAAAAAATGTTAAAGCAGTATGATGCTAAAGAAAACCATAATAGACAAGTAGTAATATCTGTAAGTGTTATCATGGTCCGACCAAAAACAAACAAAAAATAAAAACAGGAAATTTAAGTAAGAAATGGGTATATGTGAACTGAGAAACATTTGTGATCTTTTAATTTGTTTAAAAAAAATTGTGTTCAGTTTTCTTTTTTTTTTAAATTTATTACAAACTAACTGGAATTAGCCGACTACATGTTAGAATTTTTGTATCTTTAAAATTTAAAATAGTAAATATATATGTATTTATATATATATATATATATAAAGATTTAGCAGTTTCCGCAAGGAGTATGCAAACTTTTGGGCACAACTGTATATAATACAGTTGTGCCCAAAAGTTTGCATACCCCTTGCAGAATCTGCTAAATCTTAATACTGTTAACAAAATATGAGGGATCATAAAAATCCCATGTTGTTGTTTATTTAGTCCTGGCCTGAATAATCTATTTTACATAACAGATGTTTACAAATAGTCTACAAGACAAGATAATAGCTGAATTTATAAAAATTAACCCGTTCAAAAGTTTACACACCCTTGATTATCAATACCGTGTGTCGTTACCTGGATGATCCACGACTGTTTTAATGTGTTGTGAGAGTTGTTCATGAGTCCCTTGTTTGTCCTGAGCAGTTAAACTGCCCACAGTTTACTTTTCCAGCATCTTCTGCATATTTGATCCCTTTCCAATAGCGGCTATATGATGTTGAGATCCATCTTTTCACACTGAGGACAACTGAGGGACTCGTACACGACTATTACAAAAGGAGCAAACATTCACTGATGCTCAAGAAGGTGACACAATACAGTACATTAAGAGGTCGGGGGGTGTAAACTTTTGAACAGGATGATAGTTTGTTTTAGTTGTTACTATTGAAATGATAACCTCTTAGAATGAGCATATTAATATAAAGCTGTGACTTGAATTATAGCTGGAGCTACTTTGACCAATCAAACTACTGACCAATCAAACTACTGACCATTTAAATGACTGAAGCTACTGTTTGACCAATCAAACTACTGACCATTCAAACTACTGACCATTCAAACTACTGGAGCTATTGTTAGACCAAACAAACTACTGACCATTCAAACTACTGACCATTCAAACTACTGGAGCTATTGTTGGACCAAACAAACTACTGACCATTCAAACTACTGACCATTCAAACTACTGGAGCTATTGTTAGACCAAACAAACTACTGACCATTCAAACTACTGACCATTCAAACTACTGGAGCTATTGTTAGACCAAACAAACTACTGACCATTCAAACTACTGACCATTCAAACTACTGGAGCTATTGTTAGACCAAACAAACTACTGACCATTCAAACTACTGACCATTCAAACTACTGGAGCTATTGTTAGACCAAACAAACTACTGACCATTCAAACTACTGACCATTCAAACTACTGGAGCTATTGTTAGACCAAACAAACTACTGACCATTCAAACTACTGGAGCTACTGTTTGACCAAACCAACTACTGACCATTCAAATGTCTGGAGCTTCTGTTTGACAGTCAGACGTGAGAGTTCAACAGAGAATTTCACTGTGATTTGGAGTATCTCGCATGTGTTTTGGTGAGTTGTTTATATAATGCAGCGGTTTAGGAAGAGTATTTTGACTGAAACAGTCTGAAACTATGAATGTGTGGTCTGTGCGTATGTGTGTGTGTGTGTGTGTATGTATGTATGTGTGTGTGTGTATGTGTGTGTGTGTAAGTGTGTATGTGTGTGTGTATATGTGTGTGTGTGCGTATGTATCTGTGTGTGTATATGTGTGTGTGTTTGTATGTGTGTGTGTTTGTGTGTGTGTGTGTGTATGTGTGTATATGTGTGTGTGTGTATATATGAATGTGTGTATGTGTGTGTATATGTGTGTGTGTATCTCTGTGTGTGTGTGTGTGTGTATGTGTATGTGTGTATATGTGTGTATGTATGTGTGTGTATGTGTGTATGTGTATATATGTGTATATGTGTGTATGTTTATGTGTTTGTGTATGTGTGTTTGTATGTGTATATGTGTGTTTGTGTGTGTGTGTATGTAAGGGTGTGTATGTGTGTTTGTGTGTATGTGTTTGTGTGTATGTGTATGTTTGTGTGTGTGTGTGTATATGTGTGTATGTGTGTTTGTGTGTATGTGTTTGTGTGTATGTGTATGTTTGTGTGTGTGTGTGTATATGTGTGTGTGTGTGTGTGTGTGTGTGTGCTATGTCTGAGAAAGAGAACAACTTCAGAGAGAGTATGAACTGTTTAGTAGACATAATAATGACGCTTTACTCCTAATCTACATACACACACACACAGTGTTAATTCCACAGCACACTGGTATAGGGACATCACTCTGACCAAAACAAGCCAGGTGTGTGTGTGTGTGTGTGTGTGTGTGTGTGTGTGTGTGTGTGGTGACCAGGTACGTGTGCTTTCTTAATATCATCTTTTGATTAGTATCAACCCTCTATTGTGTAGTTATGGACATAATCAAAGCGGGTCTCAGGGCAACACCGGCGGTTTAGGCACCATTGTGAATACACACACACTCACACACACACTCACACACTCACACTGTCCTTGACACCTCGTCTGTGGCCCATTTCAGCTCTATTTTAGTGCACACCTCTATAGAGGAGCGAATCTCCACCACAGCTGTTAACCTTTCTCTCTCTCTCTTCTTTCTCTCTCTCTCTCTCTCTCTTTCTCTCTCTCTCTTCTTTCTCTTTCTCTCTCTCTCTCTCTCTCTCTCTCTCTCAGAGTCGCTCGAGGCAGGAGGACCCAGAGCAGGCTCGTTTGAAGCAGAAGGCAAAAGAGGTGAGAGCACTGCTGATCATTACCCCTGACATTTCAAGGCTTCGCCGGATTAATTTTTCATGCAGCGCTACATATGTAATGCCATTTAAAGTCTGACTCTTTAGAAAAAGTTGGAAGTATTATTTCCGCTGATTGATGTTCACGGATTGGTCTATTTCTTTCTCTTTCTCTCTCTCTCTCTCTCTCTCTCTCTCTCCTCGCTGTGCTGAGCTTATTAATTGCAGGATTTTTTTTTTTTTAAGACTTAAATCAGGTCGTTGTTTGAAGGTGCAGTTCGAGCCCCCCCCCACCCCCCACCCCCCACTTCCCAGTTTGATGATCCCATTTCCACCACAGAGAGACTCTGGCATCTTTTATGCTGCCGATTATATGTGCATATATGTTCACACGAGAAACGCTGACTTGCAGGTTTTCTGCTTTTAGTTTTTCCCATTGTGTGTTTTTATATATATATATATATATATATATATATATATATATATATATATATATATATATATATGGCCAATTAAAATGCTGTGCAGCTCCCAGTGGATCTGCTCATGTACTGTGGACCAACAAGCCTAGTTGTTTTCCATTTGGAGGGAAAAATAACACACGCACTGCTATATCGACCTCGTTATTTGTAATTTGTCACATTGTTTGTTGCTTTTGAAGAAATAGGCACACGGAGTACTTTGTGGTGTGTCAGCGCGAGCGATGGCCGTTCTGATGACTACACCAAGCAAGAATTCAAATTGGGACTTTTTTTTTATAGTAAAAATTCGTTTTATAGTAAATGAACTGACTGTAACATATTGAACAGTTGGGTCAGTTTCTTGGGCTGGGTTTCCTTCAGTTTCTTCTCTCACTACCTATAGTTCCTAATATTTTTCGGTTAATACGAATCGAATCTTTCAGTTCCGCTCGGATGAAAGAAATGCTATAATAGAGGCTGCGATAAGCACTGTTTCAGCTAGTGTTCATCGTAGCCTTGCGTTTAGTAGTACTGTTCCTTCGGTGTTATTTATGCACCAATTTTTTTTAATAAAGAGAAAGTCAAGAACATGCGAATGTCTAAACAAATAATCATCCACGATGCAGAATCCAGCGGCGTACTGTACTGTATAAGCTGTGGTTCAAATAAAAACTTACAGACATACAACTGTCAATGGTTTACCTCCAGGAAGCTTGAGAACTAGCCTACAGGGTAAGAGTGGTAGGCGTTTCAGTAGCTGCGCAACAACCCCAGAAGTAAAATAAGGTTAAAAATGAAAAATAAGGGGTGGCTAGTGGTTAGCACGTTTGCGTCGCACCTCCAGGGTTGGTTCGAATCCCACTTCCACCCTGTGTGCACATGTTCTCCATGTGTTTTGGGGGTTTCCTCAGGGTACTCTGGTTTCCTCCCCAAGTCCAAAGACATGCAGAATGACTGGCATTTATAAATTGCCCGTAGTGTGTGAACAGGTGGGAATATATTTATATTAATTAAATTAGAACGGAATAGAATTAGAAGGTTCGACGGACTATGGAAAATGGATGGATGGATGGATGAAAAAATACCGGTTGTAGTTTTTCACCTAGAGCACACAGGCAGGTGGTTTTTATTACTCTTTTACTCTCATGCAGGACTGGTCAGAATTTCCTTCAGGACCGTGTGCGAATGGGATTTAAAGAACGATCCCTCATCTCAACTCTATGTCCGACTTCAGTCCCCAAACATTAGACCCTTGAGTTTTCTGTTTAAGTGTTTCATTTTTTTTCCCCTCCCAAGTAGTTATACGTTTAATTCGAAGTAAAATCTATTGCAAAAATACAGTTCTTTTGTATTTTTAGTTATAAAGTCGTTATAAAGTAGCACATGATTTAGGTCACATGACTCTTCCTGGACCGTATCCACATTCTGCTGAATGCAGACTATTTTGCAATGTGCACAAATTGCACACTACGTAGCACAGGGAAATCATTATTTCATTGCTTACATGTGTATATATATATATAAATATATATATAATGTAAAATAAGGTAAAGATGAAGACTTTGATTACTAAATAGAGAAAATAATAAATGGATATTCGAATGATTCGGGCCAACCCTGAAATATAAACATGACCCTTTTACATAGTTCCATGTGGAATCTCATAAAGCTGGACACTGCATGTCCAATAGCACGTGCGGTTTTACTGCAGTAAAATTTGTACTGTATGTACTGTAATCCGCAGCTACGATATGATTCCTATAGATTGTGTGTTCCACAGTGCAGTCCTGATGACAATGTGTGACAAAGCATACAGTATATTGCATTTTGATTTATTGCCAAGGCTGTTGCTTGCGTGTCAGATTTGTGTGAGCGCTGTTACACCACACGGGTCTCTGGGAATATGTGGCGTATTATAAAACACATCAGCAGGAGAAAACATCTGGCAAGAAATTCAGTCCAATTGAATCAGTACAGATCAAAATACCTCGTTTGATTAAAACCTACGACTCGCTTCTTCATAAACATGTGTACTGTTTAACCGGTCGGTCAAGTCTGCAGAAAAGAAAGCGACCGCTGAGCACTTAATAGTTATGTTGTATTCCTTTGGTAAAATATCCTGCTACGTGGTAGGATATCAGAACTTCTTCTCGCAGGGTGCGTTTGTATAAGCAGTGACTTCGACTTTGACTCGGTCTGAATGAAGAAGTCTCACTTCCACGCGAGCTCCAGCAGATTTGCCCTTACAGGTTTGTTATAGATTTGAATCTTTTTTCTTTTTTTTCCCTCCAGCTGTTTCTTTTTTATTAGCACTTACATTTCCAGCCTCTTGTCGCCCCCGTCCCAACTTTTCCGAGACGTGTCGCGGCCATCGAATTCAAAACGACCTTTATTTTTCTTAAAATGGTGCATTTGATCAGTTTAAACATTTGATGTGTTTTCTGTGTTGTATCGTGAATAACATACAGGTTTATGAGATTTGCCAATCATTCTGTTTTTATTTACGTTTTACACAGCGTCCCAACTTTTTTGGAATTGGGGTTTTGGAATATTTTGCCACAGCATATCCCCCCCCCTCCCCCACACACACACACACAGTCCATGTGCACACTCATCTTGTCCACACACTTAGCCACACTCACATCTTCTCCATGTGGCTCAGTTAACTACACACACACACACACACACACACACACACACACACAGTCTCCCACTGCTGTAAATACACTCGCACTGATTTCAGTATGAATTTTACGCTGAAATTGCGCTTTTATTAAACGTTCTTCGCGAGCAGGACGGGCCTCTTCCGCGTTCACGCTCTCCGAGTGTAATGGTGCTCGTTCCTCGTTCTCTCTGCTCTTCATCACCCGATTGGCTGGAGGGGACAGAGCCGCTGTTTGTGTCACGGCAGGGCCTGTTGTCGCCCGCTTTGCACATCTGCCCACATTTTCATCCGGAATAAGGAGCCCGCCGGCCGCTCGCTTCACCGTCAGACGAGGGGCGTACTGGGGAAGGAAAGGCGTGTGTTCGGAGAGACCATGAAGTTTATCACTCAGTGGCAGAAGTAAGGCAGAGTAACGGTCGTGCCAGCTGTCTTAAGGTCTCTGGAGACTCGTTCACAAACCTGAAAGACGAGGAGTTAGTTCGACACCTGGCTCGGCAGGTAACCCGTAGAGCTCGGCTATAAGCTTAGCTACAACTAAATTGAA
>NC_071258.1:31301202-31311202 GCF_023375685.1 Ictalurus furcatus | reverse complement strand
GCCGTTATGGCGATGATGCCAAAGATCTTGTAAGGCGGTTTTTTTTTTTTAAATGTTACTAGTTGAAGTGCCAGAGCGCTGCTGGTCTTTTAACAGTGGCTCTCTGGAACGTGTGGAGTTTGAATTCATAACCTTCTGGTCGGACCAGTGATCAACCACTGCACCGTTTTACCGTTTTCTCATTAAAGGAATAGACTGAATTGGTTTATATATATATATGCACACACACACACACACACACTGATCATAATGGCACCTGTCAAGGGAAGGAGTGGGATATATTAGGCAGCAAGTGTTGGACGCAGGATAAATGGGCAAGCGAAAGGACCTGTGACAAGACCCTAATTGTGATGGTTAGACGACTGGGTCAGAGCATCTTCAGAACAGCAGGTCATGTGGGGTGTTCCCGGTATGCAGTGGTTAGTACCTACCAAAAGTGGTCCAAGGAAGGACAACCGGTGAACCGGCAACAGGGTCACGCGCACCCAATGCTCATTGAAGCGAAGGCTAGCCCATCTGGTCCGATCCCACAGAAGAGCTACTGTAGCACAAATTGCTGAAAAAGTGAATATATATATATATATATATATATATATATTCTTTTCATACATGGATAAATATCTTAGGGTTGCATGATGATGTAGCGGGTCGCCACTGCACAGAATCCTGATTTCGGGTTGCTGTCTGTCCGGGGGTTCCTGTACATGTTTTCTCAGTGTCAGTGTAGGTTTTGTCTGAGTTCTCTGGTTTCATCCTGTTTCCCAAAAACCTGCTGTTGGGTGGAATTCCCCTAGGTGTGAAAGTGCATGCACGGTGCCTAGCGATGGACTTGTGTCCCATCCATGGTACGCCTCACGCCCGGCATTCCCAGGATAGGAGTCGGATCCACCCCGACCTCGGTCGAGGGAGGGCGTAATTACATTTCAGCATGGTTAATAGTTTTTATCACAAGATATCAGAGTTCCTTGTTCAGCTGTCATGCTGGCAGACACGTGCAGGGTTTGGATGCAGGTGAACGAAGCAACCAGATCCAAAATGGCAAAACAATATGAAAGTCGATAAACAATCAAATCAGGCACGTTTAACTAGGCTAGGCAGGGCGAGATAAACGGAGAAGAAGCAGGATCAATACCAGAAAAGCGCACACACAAGCAAAGGACATGTGATGCGTCTGGGAAGTGGGAAGTCGGAGATGGGAATTGCATCATTTTCGATCTCTGTGCATTCGAGCTACAAAGTGGGAAAAAATATGGACGCCTCATGCTTTGTTAGCAACAATCTAGCCAGCTAAGTGTGATGAGCGATGTATATTCTCCTCCTCAAAACGGCAGAGAGTACAACTTAAAAGTAAGACGTGCTACTTTCTTTACTGTTGTTCGTGTAAGCGGCCATTTTGACTTGATGTCACTTGCTGAACTCGGACTCGAGGAGACCGTCCCGAGTTGTAGGAATTGCCAGTTGAGGGTGCGTTTTTTTTTTTTTGGTTATTCAGTACAAGGAGCAGTTGGTAGGAGCAAGACCTCACAAAGCTTTACTCCTAGTCCAGGTTCTTTATGAGAAGAGTGCTGATAAGGATTCGCCGTGATTCCAAGTCTGGTGGACTGGAACAAGGTAGCGGATCATGTGACTTCATGGGTCTGTAGTTCATTGTTTGGCTGAGGATTCTGGGAAGTGGAGTATGAGCAGACCTGATACACGCATCAAGTCAGTTTGAGATATCGAGAACCCATGTCAAGGTTCTCCTAATCCCATGCGTGTTTTTATTTTTATTATTTCTGTTTTATTCCCGTCTCTGTTCAGTGCTTTGTTGCCTGATTGTGTTCACCTCTACTGTGTTTAGTGTTTGTTTATATCCTGTAGAGATCCTATCTTGTGGTTGTTGTTTTTTTTGTTTGTTTGTTTTTCTGCCATCCCAGACCCAGCCTTGGTTTCCTAGTGTCACGTGGAACGTTTTCTAGTTTTGATTCCCGTCTGTGTTCTCGTCGGCAGTTACGGATCGACCGTTGATCACTCTGACTGGCTGTGTTTTGACCCTCATACAAAATCTACCGATGATTCTTGGCTTGCCCTAAAAGAAAGCACACGCTGAGTTGGCACAGTCTTGCCTTTCACCTCACGTTACAATTTGTTTTTTTGAATGTTTCTTTGCGTTTTCGTTTTCTTTCACAGACACGTTTCCCTCACAGAACACACTGCTATTAGATTCAAGCTGCCTTTATTTCTAGGCTGCTTGTTTATTTGGTTTTTGAGGTCGGGAACCCACTGAACACGGAAATCAGCTAATAACTGTAAGTGTAAGAACTCTGTGATCGATATAATTACTTTGATAATAGATGATTGTGATTTAAAAAAATTATTGTCACAGTGGTGGAAATCACAGACAAACCCTGGCTGTACTTCACAGACCCCACGTTGAGGACCACGTCCATACGCTGTAAAACTTAGCACTATAATTTCCTCTCGTCTTTGGTGTTTACTCCGGCGCAAAGGTGAAGACACCTCGATTTATCGACTGCGTTTCCAGGTTGAGGGAAAATTGTCTAAATTTCATTTTTGGCTGAACTATTCCTTTAATATAAACATCATACCGGTCCCTGGGTTTTGTGGTGTGGCCATTTTGTTGTTTGTAGTTTCTTCCGGATTTATCCTGGAGTCATGAACAAGGGAGAGAAAGAAAAACCAAAAACAAATAAAGCTACTAAGCCTTTTAAAAAAAGAAAAGAAAAGAAAAAAAAAAGTACCTTTGCAGTTCATGTGTGTTTTCAAATAATACAAAGCACCATAATGAAAGGGAAGAACAACAAAAAGGAGATTTGTGCCTGCGAGCAAGATGGCGAAGAATCTCTCCAGCGTAAGACCGTGTGTGTGTGTGTGTGTGAGCCTGTAGGAGCACTTTCCCTTTGTGAGCAGCGGTAGCAGCACTCGTTGGGGCATTGGCATCAGGGGAGTAGGGTGCAAAGAGTTTCGCTCATGGCAGAGAGAGAGAGAGAGAGAGAGAGAGAGAGGTAGTGAAGATACCGGAGAGGAATTCCATTTCAATTACACTCTATAGAAAAGTCTAGAATGATCGCATGAATGAGAATCAAGTCTCCGTTCAGCCCTGACCTCCTGCACACGGCTTTTAAACTTCGGCCCGTGACACCATTCACGGCATCTCCGAGGGAGTGTCATCTGCCAGGAGAGAGGGAGAGGGAGAGGAGGAGGAGGAGGAGGAGGAAAAATGCACAGTGAAAGAAAGAAAGAACGAAAGAAAGAAGGAAAGCGAGGCTTTTGTGAGGCGGCTCCGAGTGTGCCAGCTCTGCCCGCATGTTTCCATTAGATTGTCATGTCGGCTAATTAGAGAGCGGCAGTATGATTCACCTTGTTAATTAGAGGGACTTGCACATCACCGGCCTCAGGGTGCAGAGAAATAGAGGACGAGGGAATGAGAGAGAGAGAGAGAGAGAGAGAAAGAGGCCTGTCTCACTCGCCTGCAGTCTCTCGCTCTCTCAGAAGATTCTCCTCTCATCTACCTTTCCCTCCTCGTTTCTGATTTGAAAATGAATAAATCATCGCAGACGTTCTCTCACCGTGCAAGTTTCACTTCTTTTCATTCCCCCCCCCGCAGATGTAAATGAGGCCTGATCAATAGCAGTTTGGGTTCATGTACAGAGGACAGAGGGAAAAGAGGGAAAGAACTGCTGAACGGTGTGGAACAAAAGCAAAAGGATGGAAATTTTCTCCTTAGATAAGCAAATTTTTTCTTTTCTGTTTTTTTTTTTTTTTTTTTTTTTTTAAACGGTCGCTCGAATACACTTATGCGATCCCTCCGTTTTGGAACGTAACCTCTGTTTCCTCTAGAGCTAACACTAGAGCGAGGTCTTAACTGGTGCTGCGTTAATCGTTTAGATTATAATACCCGCAAAATAATATTCACACGGGGCACCGCTGCTGGTGGGCGTGGTCGAATCGGTGCGTCTTATCAATAACGTGCATGCAAATTAATTAGATTCAATCTGAACGTTAGGGAGTGTATGTGATTTCTGTTCATACTTACAGTCGCATTGAGTTCAGTCCTCTGCGAAAATATTGGAACGGCGAGGCCAATTCATTTGTTTTCGCTGTAGACTGAAGCCATTTGGGTTTGAGATGAAAAGATGAATATGAGAAGAGAGATTAGGATTTCAGCGTTTATTTCCTGGTATTTATATGTAAATGTGTTGAAAGACATAGAACATAGCGCATTTTGTATCAGACCACCCTGTTTGTAGGCGAGAAAAGATGTCGGAACACGTAACTGAGAGGTGTTTCTTGTTACCCAGGTGTGTCCTGTTCGATCGGTTGTTTAAACAATAACTATCTCTACTCTTGAAAATCTACTCTTGGTTTTAGCCTTCAGTTTCACCTGTGCAGACTGCATTTGTTGTTCAAGCGGATAAACCAACATGAAGATCAGAGAGCTGTCTATGGGAGAAAAGAGGGGAAAGCAATCAGAGGCATTGTACAAGCAATGGGCATGGCCAATACAACAATCTGGAATGTGCTGAAAAAGAAAGAAGTCAGTGGTGTAGTGAGCAACAGACACCGAATAGATCGGTGAAGGAAAACAACAACAGCTGGTGACAGAAACATCGTGAGAGCCGTGAAGAAAAACCCAAAAACTACAGTCAGTGACGTCACCAACAACCTCCACAGGACAGGGGTGAAGGCATCGCAATCCACCGTTTAAAGAAGACTTCGAGAGCAGAAATATACAGGCCATGACACAAGATGTGAACCACTCATCAGCAGTAAGAATCAGAAAGCCAGATCGGAATACACAAAGGAATACAGAGACGAGCCTCAAAAGTTCTGGAACCGGTTAACCGCTACCAAAGCGATGGAAAGACCAAAGTGTGGAGAAAGAAAGGATCTGCTCATGATCCAAAACATACAAGCTCATCTGTGAAACATGGTGGAGGTAGCGTCGTGGCTTGTGTTTGCATGGCTGCTTCTGGAACATTCTCACTAATCTTTACTGATGATGTAACTCATGATAATAGCGGCAGAGTGAATTCAGAAGTTTGCAGGATCATTTTGTCTCCCAGTTTACAGAGAAACATCCAAATTAATCAGGAGGAACTTCATCGTGCAGCAAGACAACGATCCAAAACACACGTAAATGGATTTTAAAAAACCATTGATATGGTGAAGTTTTCTGAGAGGAGATGTTTATTTAACCTGCGTAGAAGGAGTCTTCAGTGTAATACTCAGAGATAAAGCTGCACCCTTCCACTACAGTAATGGGTAAAATAAATAAATAAATAAATAAATAAATAAATAAATAATATCGGTATAGGTGCTTCATTACAATAATGTCTACCAGATATACATCCAGGTATACTTACTGCCCCTTTAATTTGATTATAGGTCCTAAAATCCTCTTCATTTAAGGATAAAATGCTTGCGAAGGCAAAAGTTTGAGCAGATATGGCCTTAACGTCGCACTTTCAGCAGAAACGCCTGTCCATACTAGTCATGTGCCGATATTAAACTTTCATATCGCAATAATTACCTCAATGATATCATGAGTCAAAGACTACATTATGTATAAATTATTTCTCACTCGGAGTGACAGTTCATGTTTTTTATATGTAATATTCCAGTGAGCAGAATTCTGGGATTGCTTTCTATTAGAAGGACTTTCAGATTCGTCCGCAGTAAGACTTATGCTGCTGTCTGTCTGGGGAGTGCAGAAATATGGTAAAATGGTCAAATGGTAGCCCTCTCCTAACAGTCTCGCTGTTAACAGTACTGCATATATTGCATGGTGAATATCATGATTAAATAATTGATTATGTGCTCATGAGAGATTTAGGGTGATTGTGTGTGATAATGTCAAGGTCTTTTCCTAAGAAGGAAATCAAATACGGTCATTTCTTTGGATTGGTTATGCTAAATTGTGAATTAGCGTGTTAACGTGTGTTTATGGTGCACTGCAATGGATTGGCGTCCCATCCAGCGTGTATTTCCATGTCATCTGATTTGCTTCAGCACTTTGCATTTCCTTTGTGACTCTGTGCGTGTCAGTGAAGGATGTGTGGCCTATGTGTGTGTCAGTGAAGGAGGTGTGGCCTATGTGCACATCAGTAAAGGACGTGTGGCCTATGTGCGTGTCCGTGAAGGAGGTGTGGCCTCTGTGAGTGTCACTGGAGGAGGTGTGGCCTCTGTGCATGCCAGTGAAGGAGGTGTGGCCTCTGTGTGTGTCAGGGAAGGAGGTGTGGCCTCTGTGCATGCCAGTGAAGGAGGTGTGGCCTCTATACGTATGAGTGAAGGAGGTGTGGCCTCTGTGCATGTCAGTGAAGGAGGTGGGGCCTCTGTGCGTGTCAGTGAAGGAGGTGTGGCCTATGGGCGTGTCCGTGAAGGAGGTGTGGCCTCTGTGAGTGTCACTGGAGGAGGTGTGGCCTCTGTGCATGCCAGTGAAGGAGGTGTGGCCTCTGTGTGTGTCAGGGAAGGAGTTGTGGCCTCTGTGCATGCCAGTGAAGGAGGTGTGGCCTCTGTGTGTGTCAGGGAAGGAGTTGTGGCCTCTGTGCATGCCAGTGAAGGAGGTGTGGCCTCTATACGTATGAGTGAAGGAGGTGTGGCCTCTGTGTGTGTCAGTGCAGGAGGTGTGGCCTCTGTGAGTGTCAGTGAAGGAGGTGTGGCCTCTGTGAGTGTCAGTGAAGGAGGTTTGGCCTCTGTGTGTATCAGTGCAGGAGGTGTGGTCTCTGTGAGTGTCAGTGAAGGAGGTGTGGCCTCTGTGTGTGTCAGTGCAGAAGGTGGGGCCTCTGTACATGTCAGTGAAGGAGGTGTGGCCTCTGTGCATGTCATTGAAGGAGGTGTGGCCTCTGTGCATGTCATTGAAGTAGGTGTGGCCTCTGTGTGTGTCAGGGAAGGAGGTGTGGCCTCTGTGCATGCCAGTGAAGTAGGTGTGGCCTCTGTGTGTGTCAGGGAAGGAGGTGTGGCCTCTATACGTATGAGTGAAGGAGGTGTGGCCTCTGTGCATGTCAGTGAAGGAGGTGGGGCCTCTGTGAGTGTCAGTGAAGGAGGTGTGGCCTCTGTGTGTGTCAGTGAAGGAGGTGTGGCCTCTGTGAGTGTCAGTGAAGGAGGTGTGGCCTCTGTGAGTGTCAGTGAAGGAGGTGTGGCCTCTGTGTGTGTCAGTGAAGGAGGTGTGGCCTCTGTGCATGTCATTGAAGGAGGTGTGGCCTCTGTGCGTGTCAGTGAAGGAGGTGGGGCCTCTGTGAGTGTCAATGAAGGAGGTGTGGCCTCTGTGCATGTCATTGAAGGAGGTGTGGCCTCTGTGCATGTCATTGAAGGAGGTGTGGCCTCTGTGCGTGTCAGTGAAGGAGGTGTGGCCTCTGCATTGCTACAGTGCAGTCATATCACATTGAATCATCATTGAGGTGCCAGAGTCTCTGGTTTAGGCGTATCGCGGAACATGAGATGTGAAAGACGCACGTTTGCATCCGATAACGATCACCGTCGCTTCACGCTGACTTAATCTAGATTCGTAATCCTTGGAAAAACAAGAAGGCAGGATTACGGTGTCTTTGTGCAGTAAGAAAATGGTGGAGCTACTTATTTTTAAGTGGCATCAATCAAGAATATTACCTCGCTGAACATTAAGAATATTCTTAATATACTCAAGAATATTATTTTTCCCTGCTAGGATTTTCTTAGCAACGTTGGAACTATATGTTTTGTATATCAGGGTCAAGATCGCGCTTTGATATGAGATTCATATTGTCTTGCCTTCGAAGCGTACAGAGTAGCCAGTGGGTTACTTTTGTCACGGGATCCGCAAAAAAATACATTGGATTTCGATTGAAAACTCTCAGTTCTAGATTTTTGGGCAGAACATGTTGCGTTTGGCTTGACTTTTTTAAAAATTTATTATTAAACTTAGTATAATTGAGAATTATTGATGTCTAAGGGTATCTTTCCAGCAACACACCAATACACACTCTCCGTCTTTTCCAATCGAGCTGAACCGTTCTGCTCCGGCTCAGACATCTGTCTGTAAGCAGTGGAATGCTGTGGGGATGCCTTGAGGAACTGTGTGTGTGTGTGTGTGTGTGTGTGTGTGTGTGTCATTGTTATGAGGTGTAGTCTGATATAGACAGGCAGGTCTGAGCACTGACGCTGACAACAGCTCAGCTTTCCCCTTGGTGATTTTATATGAAGTGATTCTGAACACACACACACACACACACACACACACACACCCACACACACATCTTGCATCACGATGAAAGGAATGTGAAGTGTACGTAGCTTGTGTAGCTATTACGATGCATATGCACGGTGCTTTTATGATATTTATTTCCGTTTCCATGTATTAATTATGTAACGTCTTACACACCATACACATTTACTCACGCTTTATGTAATCCTACACGTGCTGTTGTTCTGTGCTCCAATTACGATTCAAGAGAGGAGGAGGAAAAAAAAACAAACAAAAAAAACAATTTCAGCTGAATATCATTGTACAAATTTCTCTTTACGTCCTCACGTTGCTCGACACACTTTTACACGAGGTGACAGGAGTGCAGAAATGTCAGCCCGGTCCCGACCTTTGTAAATAATATTACATTAACAGCAGCGCTCTCGTGTTTCCAAAAGGGCACGGTTCTGTTTTCTTTTTTTTTTTATTATTAATTTTTTTTTTATTTCTTCACGAGGATTGGAAAAACATACTAAAGCAAAACATATTGACAATTTCGTGTACAAATGGAAGTAAAGGCTGTATGAGCTACAGGTGTGGTTTATTGATAAAAAAAAAAAAAAAAAAAAACTGTGAAAGATGGCGTCTGAATATTTGTAACACGGCCGCACCGAGTCAGAACCGCGGAATCGAATCGATCCCCATCAACAAAGTCTGATAACTCACGCTGAGGTCCTCCGTACACTCACTTTCTGATGTCGTTGGTGGTCCAGCATAAAGGTGTGCACTTTCCGCTCGGATAGGCTCACCTGGATACAAACCCGCGTGAATGCACGCGAACAGAGCAGACACAGTACTGTTGGTTGGTTGTTTATTTATTTATTTATTTTAAAATGTCCCCTTATTTGGCTGGCGTTTTTATCCTGGGTTTTAAGGATACAACCCGACAGATGAGGGTTAAGGGTCTCGCTCAGGAATCCGACTGAGGAGTCCTGCCTCTTGATGACGCCAGGATTTAATCTTCTGACCTTCCACTCAGAAGCCCAGAGCCTGAGCTACTGAACCTATTTCAGTCCTCGAAAAAACTCTCAGGCTCGGACTTATTAACAGTTTACCTGCGTGAAAAGCTATAAACTTGATAACACCCCGAAAAACATTTGTCTGAGCAAATGAATACAACCGAAGGGCATTTATTAAATTAAATCGAATGTTCTTTTTTTTAAATTGTATTTATTTATTTATTTATTTATTTTTACAGTTTATAGTTAGATTTAAAGTTATGGAACGTCCACGAGAGGAGTTAGTTCCTGTTATCCCTTATGTTGTAGCATAAGTTGTACCCTTACCAGCCTTTTTTTTTTTTTTTTTCTTTCCCTGACTCGTCATATTACCGAGAAAGCACCGGAAAGTCCTCCGTCCTGAAGATTTGGGAAACTTTACAAAGCATCGTGACTGTTACAAAGAGCTGACACTCGAGATTCCTTCCATAAATGTTACCTAAATTTCTCCTAACAAAAAAAAAAACCTTCACTATAGCGACTTTACAGTCTTATATTGCGTGTATGAGCTGTTACTATAGTAACCATAACGCGTTAGCGCAAATACGTTAATTTAAACCTGACGGTGATGCCGTACGAAAATATTACACAACAGCCGACCAATCAGGTGCAGGAATTCAACCAAGCTGTGCTGCGAGTGTTACTAATGAGAATCACGATCAAGATTATCCCTTAGAATTGCAAAAGAATGAGAAATTGTCTTAAAATGAAGGATTACAGGATTGCGTGCCAAGATTTTGTGACTATTTTAGGCGAAACGCAAGCCCTCTCAGATGTACGT
>NC_071258.1:31293702-31298702 GCF_023375685.1 Ictalurus furcatus | reverse complement strand
TCTCTCTGTCTCTAAATGCGTGAAATAAAATCATTTCAGTAGTACTCGGGTATACACTGAAGGGTTAAAACTACAGGTGTAGGTCAGTGAAGTGCAGGAAATCTGTCCGTGAGATCACGGGAACGTATGCTGGAGTAGAACCGTAGAATCCTGACTGGATGGCATGATATCCAGCACGTTTAGAGAACCGGGCGATACCCGACTCACTTTCTACAGTACTTCTGTTCGTTGGATATCGAGGAACATGTGCATTTGAACGTTAAGCGCAAGCCCTGCGTGTTTTTATGCCTTCCTGCCCGTGTAATGGCACACGTCGTCGTCATGTCGGCGATTCGTCTCAGAGCGCACCCACTCCCTCGGCTGGCATCGCAGATGGCGCTATGAGGTCTACATTTATCAAAGCGGCATAAATCTGCAGCTCTGGCAGTCGCCCTGGGCATCGAGTCTGGTGCCAAATGCCAGGCGAGGCAGAGAGAGACGGAGCCGAGAGTTAGGCATCGGAGACAGGCGCCAGCGTCCTCTGGGGTCATCAGCGGGTCATCGTCGCAGAGACGAGAATTACAACGATACGATGATCGATAGGAGACTTCCAGCGAGGGGACTGTCGATGGACAGGATGGACGGCTGAGATTTTGTCAAAGACTCTGTCTGTATGTATGTATGTGCGTGGGTGGAGTTTAAACGCTCCGAAATTGAATAAAGGGCGTCTTTTTTTTGTTTGTTTGTTATTACCTTGCGGTTAACAAACAAAGTGGATCGTCTACGGAGGACGCCACCTGAGCTCACTAATTAGGGTCTGGTCATTATCAGAGCCAGGATGAATGCCTGTAGACAATGCAGACCTCGAGTACAGGTTTATAACATGTCTGATTTTGTGTTTTAGGTTCTGATGCCAGGAGGTTTGATTTTTGTCCCCCCCTCCCTCCATAGTGTGAAATGTGAAGTGGCAACCGCCTAAAGGCCGTGCTGTACCACAGGCTCTCCCGACACTCACACATACACACACAAACCCCGAAGCAACCGACGAAGAACGCCATTTTGAGAGTGCAGCTCTCTCATCTTCCTTCACTCACACACATCTCACGTATGCACTTTAACGGACTCTAAGACACGTTGTTTTTTATCCCTCTAGGTCTGTCGTGCAAGTTGTGCCGTGCTAATATTTTTGTACTAGCTTCAATGCAATACTGTGTTCGAAATACACAGAGCCAGAAGAGAAGGGTGATGTGAGAAGATGTCATTCCACTTGTTTAAAAGAGAGAGAGAGAGAGAGCGAAAGAGAGAGAGCGAGAGAGAGAGAAATGGAAACACCTCTTTCCCACCTCATTTGGATGAATGTTTTTTATTCAGTATCACTGTCATCAAATTTTAATTTGATTCATGGACGAGTCAGGACAGATTTCTTCAAGTGAAAGATAACGGGATCGGTGTAAGGATGTGCGAACCTGCAGTGAAGATGCTTGGGTAGAAATCGGAACGCAGAGGGCTCCCAGATCGCGGGTTTGAAACCTTTTCCGTCCGGACGTAAAAACAACAAAAAAAAACAAACAAACAAACAAAACAAACCGTATAAGATTGAATATTTCTTTCCGCTCCTTGGTTTAAACTAGGGTTTTACACTCCTTTATGTTGTGTTATTTCCCGCACAGCTTGAATTGTGCAGCGTGTTTGAGATGTTTCTTCCAAAGTGACTTATTGTTCTGAAACTCCAGAATCTCTCCCTTTTGTTTTTCTCTCCGTCTCTCCCTGATGAAAGAACACATCGACTGTCCCCATTCGCTCCGGTAACATGCCCTCACTCTGCTGCACCAGCGGGCAAACAGCTTTCCACCCCCTCACTGTGCACACGCTGGGAGAGCTGTGTATGTCTGTGTGTGTGTGTGTGTGTGTGTGTGTGAGAGAGAGAGAGAGAGAGAAAGAGAGAGAGAAAGCACAAGTGCATATGTGTAAATCTGTGCATATGATTGTGTGTGTAACTGTCAGTGCAATTACGTGGGTGTGAGATGGAGACTGATTGTATCGGTAGGCGTGCGTGTGTGTGTGTGTGTGTGTGTGTGTGTGTGTGTGTGTGTGTGTGTGTGTGTGTGAGACTGCGGGCTCCCGCTCGTCCTCTGAAAGGCAAATTTGAGCGAGGCTGGAGCTCGCCACCCTGCAGGCAGCCGTGACATTACCTGCAGCTACTGCCTCTTTCACTTCAGCCAGAGAGAAATCACATCACATCACACACACACACACACATACACACACACACATACACAGAGCCATTTTAGATATAGTTTGGGGAATGAAGGAATGAATGGACAGATGAGTAGAAGAAGCATGTGTTGGTAAATGGATGTGAAAAGTTTGGCATGATGGACAGGTGCACATACGAAATAATGTGGTGGTGGACTAATAATAATAATAATAATAATAATAATAATAATATTATAATTATAGAGTGAAGTACAAAATACACAATTAATATAATGCAACAAGTAGCAGTGACATGAAAAGAATAATAACAATATAAAATGGAAACATTATGGTAACAAATGTGTAAAAAAGTATAATATATGATATATATATATTTTTTATAAAGGAATGTAAAAATAAAGTGGCAATAAAATGAAGGCAAGCGATAAATGTAGTGAAATGCTAAAGGGAATAAATATGCATAGATGTAGATAGATGCAGAGGTGAATAGATGGGTTGCTGGATGGTTAGATGGAACATGTTGGGGGTAGAGAGATGAATGCGTGAGATGGAGAAACGGTGGTTGAGTATGATATGATATGATGGGATGAGAGATTAGTTGAATAGACACAAGGATAAAGGTGTAGTTGATATGAGAGATGGACGGATTTGTTTGTGGATGGCTGGATGGATGGATGAAAGAATGGATTGGGATTGGGAGAGACATTGGTGGATAGATGGTTTCCTGGGTTGGTGGACATGTGCATGGATGATGAAATAGATAGATGAATGGATGGATGAAGGGATGGATAGTTGGATGGATGATTGAAGGGATGGGAGAGACATTGGTAGATAGATGGTTTCCATCTATTGGTAGATAGATGGATTTGGTGGACATGTGCATGGATGATGACATAGATGAAGGGCTGGATGGATGGTTGAATGGATGGATGAAGGGATGGATGGATGGATGAATGGCTGGATGGTTGGATGGATGAAGGGCTGGTTGGATGAATGACTGGATGGATGAAGGGCTGGATGGTTGGATGGATGGATGAAGGGCTGGATGGTTGGATGGATGGATGGATGAAGGGCTGGATGGATGGATGGATGGATGAAGGGCTGGATGGTTGGGTGGATGGATGAATGGCTGGATGGATGGATGGATGAAGGGCTGGATGGTTGGATGGATGAAGGGCTGGATGGTTGGATGGATGGATGGATGAAGGGATGGATGGTTGGATGGATGGATGAAGGGCTGGATGGTTGGATGGATGGATGGATGAAGGGCTGGATGGATGGATGGATGGATGAAGGGCTGGATGGTTGGGTGGATGGATGAATGGCTGGATGGATGGATGGATGAAGGGCTGGATGGTTGGATGGATGAAGGGCTGGATGGTTGGATGGATGGATGGATGAAGGGATGGATGGTTGGATGGATGGATGGATGAAGGGCTGGATGGTTGGATGGATGGATGGATGAAGGGCTGGATGGTTGAGTGGATGGATGAAGGGCTGGATGGTTGGGTGGATGGATGGATGAAGGGCTGGATGGTTGGATGGATGGATGGATGAAGGGCTGGATGGTTGGATGGTTGGATGAAGGGCTGGATGGTTGGATGAATGGCTGGATGGTTGGATGGATGGATGGATGAATGGCTGGATGGTTGGATGAATGGCTGGATGGTTGGGTGGATGGCTGGATGGTTGGATGGATGGATGAAGGGCTGGATGGTTGAGTGGATGGATGAAGGGCTGGATGGTTGGATGGATAATTGAAGGGATGGGAGATACATTGGTGGATAGATGGTTGCCCGGATTGGGCATGGAATGGATGGATGGAAGAAGGGATGGTGGATGAAGGGATGGCTGAAGGGATGATGGATGAGGGGATGGGAGATACATTGGTGGATAGATGGTTGCCCGGATTGGGCATGGAATGGATGGATGGAAGAAGGGATGGTGGATGAAGGGATGGTTGAAGGGATGATGGATGAGGGGATGGGAGATACATTGGTGGATAGATGTTTGCCTATCCTGTCCTGGGTTGGTGGCCATGTGCATGGATGAAGAAATAGATAGATAGATGGATGAAGGGATGGACAGATTAAGGGTGGATAGAGGGATTAAGGACTGGATTAATGAATTCATCAGCATTTTAGCTGACATGCACCACCACATCTTATTGTTTTCTCATTTCAGTGACTTCACAGCGTTCAGTGCAGTGATGTGGATATTAAACCACTGGCCTCCCACACAGCTGCTGTAGAAACCCTGCTCCAGTCCTCTTTTATTTTCCACTCTCTTATATTCATAAGGATGTTCTTTGAACGTGAAAAGACGCACGTCCTCAGAGGTTTCACAACCGTCCGTACTGATGTACGCCACGCTGTCTTCATCACTGTTCCTCTGAGGTCTTGTTTTTCTTCGTCCTGCACAGATGCAGCAGCAGGAACTGGCCCAGATGAGGCAGAGGGACGCTAACCTCACGGCTCTCGCCGCCATCGGACCACGCAAAAAACGCAGAGTGGACTCGCCTGGAGCGACATCGGGCACTGAGGTTAGAGACTCAACAAACACACACTTCATCCTGCAGCTCTTTCAGAGTTACGTTTGTGCTTAGTCGGAAACTGGGCTAAACTGCAGAAGGTCACTGACGTGGAAGTCTGACACAAAGGGAAATACGTCACAGCTTTGAGTGCAGCTTTGAGCACGAGAATCTCCTTCCACACACAGTCTGAGAATTATTATTAACAAACTGAGCGCATTCAAATCCCACGTCACGTCCTGACTTCGAATATCCGAAATGTAAATCTGAATAA